>NW_007246166.1:153768-272660 GCF_000164805.1 Carlito syrichta
CGTCTTCTTTAATTCTGTTATTCAGGGGTGAAGGGGTTTCTTTTACTTCTGTTTGTTCAATCTCCTATTCTTCCTAATATATTTCCTCTTGATTTGTTCAGTTATGGAGTTGGACTGTGGGTTGAGGGCAGTCATTTTTGTTGTTTTGGGATTTAATTAAGGGGGGAGCAGATCCTGGTGTTCGCCAACAGTCGTATGGATAATCTGAAACCCACTTCCCACTGCCTTGGAGTCTGTCCGTGCAGTGGCATTGTAGGTTTACTCCCTGAAAGCAAAATGAGGTTAACAGAGGGGAGAAAGTGGAGCAGGCAGTGGGGAGAGTGGGGTGGAGAGAGAGAGAGGGGTGAGAGGGAAAACAGTTGAGTGTACCGACTGTTAAGTGAAAAGAAACACAACGACTGAAACAAATATAAAGAAAAACAATAACCACGACTGAAAACTAACCAACAACCATATAAAAATTGAAAAAAAATGATGCTAACGTACACACTGATCAACCTCCTATTGATGTGCTGTTCCTTTATACAAATATGGGATTTACAGAGAAATAAGAAAAAAGGAAAAGGGGGCAAAGAAAAGAAAAAAGAAAAAAAGAGAAAAAAAGGGGGGGGGTGATAGATTAAAGTCAGTAGACTAACAGAACCAGTCAAGCACACTCTGAGACTTTTCCTTTTAAGTCCAATGTCCTTTCAGCTCTGATTTCTAGCTGTCTTTACAGGCTGGTAGAATTGTTCACCGTTAGGGTCTGTTGCCCCTGGCCTGCTGTGAAGAACAGTTCAGATATGGGGCCCCTACCCAGTCTATCACTGAGATCTGGCTTTTTCCATTTTTCAAGCAGGATGAGCCTCTGCTATTCCCGTTTTGATGTTATTACCTTGGTTCCCCAGCAGGTGGTGCTATCCCGTGCTACAGTCCAGAGGGGAGGGAGTCTGCTACGGATCCTCAACCTGCCATGGCAACTTCACTGGGGGAGTTCCACAGGCCTTTCTCCCGGCAAGGGGCATGGCATGGCAGCGGGGATCTCAGAAAATCCTGCTTGCGGGACTCCACGGTCTGAAGTCGTGGGTGACTTCACGTATGAGCTGGGAATGACCACAGTGGTGGTATCCACGACTGCAGGAGCAGCCCAGTCCCGCTGCGGCGACTGCAGGAGTAGCCCAGTTCGTCGCGATATCTGAGTAGTGACAGCGGGTGACAGTGGCAGCTGAGCTCCCTGTGAAGAGCAAGCTGTGGAAGATGGGGTCTGCCAACTATACTTTCTTTCTTTTTTTTTTTTGAGTTTGAGTCTCACTCTGTTGCCCAGACTGGAGTGCAGTGGCCGCTCCTAAACACTGTAGCCTTGACCAGCTGGGCTCCGGCAATCCTTCAGCCTCAGCCTTCTGAGTAGCTGGAATCACAGGCATGCACTATCATGCCCGGTTAATTTTTTTATTTATTGTAGAGATGAGGTCTCGCCTGCCCAGGCAGGTCTCAAACCCATGGGCTCTGGCAAGCCACTAACCTCAGTCTCCCAAAGGCGCAGGATTACAGGCTGAGCCACCGAGCCCAGCATATGCTTACTTCTTTATGGGACTTCTTTTAGTGCATATGTATACTTTAATGGAGTGATATCAGTCTTCCCCATTGAATTGTAAGCCCCAATAACATCTTTAGGCTCGCTCTTTTATTCTCAGCATGGAGCTCAGTGTCTGGCATTTAGTATGCATTGAACAAATGCATTAAATAAACATCCTGTGTTGAAAATAATGAATTAATGAAGAGACAGCACTTCTGCATGCTTGGGGTCTTAGTTTAAATGCCAATGAAAAGCACTGAGATAAATGTATCCCAGGCAGAAACAACAGCTTAGGCCCTAGATAGGAAAGAGTTTAACTGAGAAAGAGAAGGACCAGGTGGAATCAAAGCATGGTGGTCCACAAGGAGAGGTGGGTTTAGAAAGAAAGCCAGGACACCAATCACACAGGACCTTCTTGCTTGTGGATGGGATTTGCATATTCTGATTTCAATGGGAAGAGACTAGAGGACTTAAAGCAGAGTCATAACGTCATAAAATTTAAGATCACACTTGCGGCTATGCAGAAAATGGCATGGAGATGTGCTGAAGTGGGGGAGCTAAGGAATAAGAGCTCAAGCATCATGAAGCTCTTGACCTCTTTTAGGTTTGTGCTGTGGATATGGAGAAAGAAAATGAGTTCTTGATACTTTCTGAAGAATCATTAGGATACCCTTCATGGATGATAGAAAAGAGGTATGGAAATATTTCTCAGGTTCCTTTCCTGAACCACTGAGTATCTGGTGTTCCATTCACAAATATGCAGAAAGTCTGCAGGTGGGAAGGAGTTCGTTGGTGGAGAAGTGGAAAAAACACAGTCCTGTGACAAATTTGAGCAAGAGATTAAAAGTAAAAGGATAGAAATTGGCATACCACACAAGCTCTAATCAGAAGAAAGCTAGCATGGCTTTATTGAGGTCAAATAAATAGAGCTTAGAAAAAGGAATATGACTGGAAAAAATAGAGGCATTTCATAATGATAAAGAGGTTAATTCATCAAGAGAACATAGCAGTCGTAAATGTGTCTGCACCTAATGACAGAGCCTCACATCACAAGAAGAAAAACTTCATAGAGCTCCAAGAAAAAACATACAAGTCCACAACTACAGCTGGATTTTTCAACACTCTCCTCCCAGTAACTGATAGAACAAGTAGAGAAAACTGGTAAGGATGTAGAAGACTTAAACAAACAATCATCTAACATGATCTGCTTGAATATTTCTCTTACCGACAGAGAATGCTCACTCAGAACATTGACTAGAAGAGACCATATGCTGAACCATAAAACAGTCTTAATAAATTAAAGAGGATTAGAATTGTACAAAGTATGATTTCTTGCCACAAAGGGATTAAACTAGAAATTAGTAACAAAAGACTCTTAGAATTGGGCATCTGTTTGGAGATTAAACAACATATTTATTGATAGCCATATTTCAAAGAATAAATCACAGGGGAAATTAGAAAACATATTGAACTGACTAAAAATGAAGTGACTACAGAATAAAATGGATAAGATGTAGCTAAATGATAATTAGAGGAAATTTTTTGCATTAAATGCTTGTCTTAGAAAAGAAAATATCAAATCAGTGGTATAAACTTTTAACTAAAGAGACCATATAGCAAGAAAAGAATGTTAAACCAAAAGGAAGCAGAAAATAGAAAATAAGTATCAATCAAAAACCAAGTGAAATAGAAACAGAAACACAATTTTAAAAAATCAAAAGGCAGTTATTGGAAAAGATTAATAAAATTGACAAATTTTTAGCCAGTCTTATCAGAAAATAAAGAGAAAAGAAATCTACCAATAATATCAGGAAAGTTAGATGAGTATCACTATAAGAGTCTATAGAAATAATAGTAGTAAGAGGTATTAAGAGAAGACATGAGTGTCTTTATGCTAATAAACTTAGTAACTGAAATGAAAAGAAAAAAATTTTAAAAAACACAAACTATCAAGGCTTTCTCAAGAAGAAATTGGTAAATGGTGAAAAGCCCAATATCTATTAAGGATTTAAATCTATTGTTTAAAAATCATCCTGCAAAGAAAAATCCAAACCCAGATGGCTTCACTGATCTTTTAAACACTTGGGTGAAACATATTTTCAATACTATAGGAACCCTTCCAGAAACTAGAAGAGGTAATTCAGCCAACCTCATGTTTTATGAGATCAGCATTATTTTGCTACCAAAACTAGATAAGGTCAAAGACATTATAAGAAGACAACTAATGACCAATATTTCTCATATACATTAATTGCATTTCTTTGAACTAACAATAAACCATAGGAAATTGAAATTTTAAAAACAATGGAATTTATAATAGCATAAAATCTTAAACACTTAGAAATCAATTTAACCCTATGTTTGGGATCTATAAGCGAAAAATTAGAAAATACAACTGAAGAAATTTAAGGAAAATTAAATGATGGAGAAATATTCCTTCATCATAGATTAGAAAACTCAATAATGTCAAGGTTTTATTATTTTCAAAGTGATCTATAGTTTTGTTTTAATCTCAATGTAAATCCTACAAAACATTTTAGTAGATTCACTGGTTGATTCTAAAATGTACATGAGACTACAAAAAAAGGAGAATGATCAAAATCATTTTTAAACAGAAAATAAAGCTGGAGCATTTATAATTGTTTTCTACTCTTACTGTACTGCTATGTTAGTCAAGTTATTATGTTATTAAAATAAGAATACTTACATAGATCATGGGAAAATGTAGGAAAATCTATTAATATAGCCAATTGATTTTTGACTAAGCAGTCAAGGTAACTCAATAAAGAAATGCTAGATTTTTCAGCAAATGATATAGGAAAATTGGATATCCATATATAAAGAAATAAACCCCAACCTTATATACTACACAGAAACTAGTTGAAACTAGATTATAGAGCTATAAATTATACAGAGTGCTAGAGACTATAACATGTAGAAGAAAAAAGTATATTTGTGACTTTGGTTGAAGCAAAAAACTAAAGTAGTAAAAGAAAAAAATGATAAATTGGACTTTTTAAAAGTTAAAATACTTGCTTTCCATCATGCACTGCTTAGAAATTTAAAAGGCAAACCACTCTGGATGAATATATTTGTAGAGCATGTATGATTTTAAAAAAATTATTTCCAGCATATATAACTTTTTTTTTTTTTTTTGAGTTGGAGTCACTCTGTCGCCCAGACTGGAGTGCAGTGGCCGCTCCTGGCCACCACAGCCTCGACCTGCTGGGCTCCGGTGATCCTCCCGCCTCAGCCTTCCAAGTAGCCGGAATTACAGGCATGCACTACCATGCCCGGCTGATTTTTTGATTTGTTGTAGAGATGAGGTCTTGCTGCCCAGGCGGGTCTCGAACCCGTGGGCTCAGGCAACCCACTCCCCTCAGCCTCCCAAAGGCGCGGGATTACAGGCTGAGCCACCGAGTCCGGCTGACCTGTTATAACTTAATAAGAAAACCTGGTTTTAAAAAAAATGTATGTGTACATTATTTGAAGATTCACTTCACTATAGAAGACATATGAATGAAAAATAAGTACATAAATAGATGCTCAACATCATTAGCAATTAAAGAATTGAAAATCAAAATCACAATGAGATACCACTTCACGCCCACTGGGATGGAAAATGAAAGTAACTGGCAGTAACAAATGCTTCCAGAATGCAAAGCAACTGAAAATATATATTACTGGTAGAAATGCACAATGGTATAACTTCTTTGGAAAATAGCTTTACAGTTTCTTATCAAGGAAAGTAAACACCATGTGTTTCAGTAATCTCTCTACTAGGTGTCTCTCCAAAAGAAATGAAAGCATAAGTTTGCACAAAGACTTGTGTTCAGATGTCCTTGGAAGTCTTACTTATAATAGTCAAAAACTGGAAACACCCCTAAATATCTGTCAAGTGGTGAATAGGTAAGCTATCTGTGGAATATGGATATAATGGAGTGCTACCCACTATAAAAAAGAATAAATTATTGATTCACACAACATGAATGCAACTCAAAATCATTTTACTAAGTGAAAAAAGTTGGGTAATGGGATTATATTTTTCCCTTACGTTCATTGACTGGAGCCCTGTGAATTGGACTGACAAAACACAGCTAAACAAGAGAGGAAAAATACAAGTTTATTAACATATGCATTGCTTATATACATGAGAGTACTCAGTGATGAGTAACTCAAGAGGTGGTTAGAGTTTGGGGGCTAAATTCCTAACAGAGTAGTGGAAAAGAAAAGGGGAGAAAGAACACTTACGGAAAAAGAAAATGACTTTAAGAAAGATACATGAGCGCTTAGAAAAATGTATGAGAGATATGATTGTTCCTCTGAGGTAGGAGATTTATGACAAGTTAATTCTTTGGGGTTATTTTAGAAGACTCTGCTTTTAGACAGATAAGGGATTTCAGGAACTCAAAGGTCTTCAGCTTAAAATAATTCTTATGCCAATGTGACATATTTTGGGGTGGTATATCCTGAGCCCCTTCAAAGTGAAACATAAAACATTGCATACTATATGATTCCACTGATATGAAATTCTAGAAAAGTCAAAACTCTATCTTGAATACTAAAAAGATTATATATCCTGAGTATGTCCAAGTAGTCCCTTTACAAATTAAGAGGCATGTGTGCAATTGGCAAATTTTAATATAAATGACTTACATTTTAATAGAAATATAAGTTCATATAATTCATACAGAAATAGTTGATCTTTTATAGAGAACTTAAGCATGGTCCACTATAATTCTGTTTTTTTAATTCTTAATTTTAAAGATGTGGGGTACTATTCAGGATTAGGTATACAAATGTTTATTATGCAAGTACCCTTGTTGATGAACTGTGCTCCCCCCCTCGCCTGGCAGTTTCCCTCAACTGCCAATCCCAACTCCCTGTCCAGAAGTTTCCTACTACTGCCAATCCCTTTCTTATAGTATTGTGATAATTTTTCAAGGTCTGCTTATGAAAAAGAACATAAAGTAGTCAGTTCTTTGTTTCTGTGATGGTCACTGAGTATGATAGACTCTAAATTCATCCAAGTTGCTGCAAAGTCCATATGCTTGTCCTTCTTTATGGCTGCATAATATTCCATTGTTTATATGCACCACATTTTTAAACCCAGTCCAGTTTTGATGAGCAGCACAGTTGGTTCCATGTTTTTGCTATTGTGAATAGTATTGTAATAAATGTTATCTTTTTTTGCAGAATGATTTGAGTTCCTCCAGTTATATTCCCAACACGGGGATTGCTGGGTCATATGGAAGGTCAATTTCTGTTCTTTCAGAAATCAGCACACTGTCTTCCAAAGAAATTATACTAGTTTGCATTTCCACCAGCAGTGTAGAAGTGTTCCCTTTTCTCTGCATCCTCACCACATCTGTGCTGTTTGTTTTGTTAATGATGGCCATTCTTACTGGGGCTAGATGGTATCTCAGAGTCGTTTTGTTTTTCATTTCTCTGATGATTAGTGAGGCTGAGCATTTTTTCATGTGTCTGTTGGCTGCCATATCTTCTTTGAGAAGTGTTTATTCATGTCTTTTGCCCTCTTTTTAATGGGACTGTTTGATTTTTTTCCTTTTGGCACATTTGAGTTCCCTATAGATTCTAGATATTAGGCCTCTAATATATAGTTGGCAAATATTTTTTTCCATTCTCTGGGCTGTCTCCCTGCTCTCTTGATGGTTTGTTCTGCTTTCAGAAACTTTTCATTTTGATGAGGTCCTATTTGCCTGTCTTATCTTTTATGGCCGTGGGCACTTGGGATTTTGACTTCCGCTATATTTCAATGTTAGATAATTTCTAATTCTATTAAAATTGATTTTTAAAATTCTAGAACTTGAAAGCTCTTGATTACATATAAATTAATTAAGTGAAAAACAGTGATAAACAGGATAGCTTTTTAAATTTAAAATATTAGTTGGCAAATAATAATTGACTATATTTATAAGGTACAGACATAATATGATGTTTTGATTATATATATTAATTGTATAATAATTAAATGAAGTTAATTAGCGTATCATCTCATGTGCTTATCATTATTTTGTAGTGAGAACATTTAAAATCTACTATTTTGTCAATTTTGAAGTATTCAGTGCTTTATTGTTTATTATGGTCACCAAGTGTACAGTGGATCTCAAAAATGTACTCCTCATGTCTAACCAAAAATGTATACCCTTTGATAAACATCTCCTCATTTCCCTACCCCATACCTCCACACCTTTGGTGACCATTCTACTCTCTACTTCTGTAAATTTGACTTTTTTGGATTCCACACACAAGTGAGATCATGTAGTATTTGCCCTTCTGTGCCTGGCTTATTTTACTTAGCATAATATCCTCTGGGCTCATTCATGTTTATGCAAATGACAGAATTTCTTTTTTTTAAGGCTGAATAGTATTCCATCATATATTTGTAATGCATTTCTTTTTCCATTCATCCATTAATAGATGATTAGGTTGATTCCTTATCTTGGATATTGTGAACAGTGCTGCAAAGAGCTTGGTTGGGAGTGCAGATACCTCTTAATCATACTGATTTCAATTACTTTAGATATACACCCAGAAGTGTGGGAATACTGGATCATATAGTAATTCTATTTTTACTATTTTGAAGAAACTCCATATTGTTTTCCATAATGACTGTAATAATTTACATCCCCTTCAACACTGTACAAGGGTTTCCTTTTCTCCACATCTTTCTCAAAACTTATCTTTTGTCTTTTTGATAATAGCCATTCAGACATGTGTAAGTGGATAGCTCACTATGGTTTTAATGTGCATTTTCCTGATGATCGTGATGATAAGAATTTTAAATATACCTCAGCGATTTGTGTGTCTTTGAGGACTGTCTCTTTAAGTCCTTTGTCCATTTTTAATTAGATTATCTGTTTTCTTACTATAGAGTTGTTTGAGTTTCTTATGTATTTTGGATATCAACTTATTAGATGTATGGCTTGCAAATATTTTCTCCCAGTCAAGGTTTTTTTCTTCACACTGTTAATTATTTCCTTTCTGTGCAAAAGGCTTTTTGATTTGATGCAATTTCATTTACTTATTTAGCTTTTGTTGTTTGTACTTTGGGGTCATCATATCCAAAAAAATCATTGCCAAGACTTACATTGTGGAGTTTTATCCTGTTTTCTTTCCCCCCCTATTAGTTTTACAGTTTCAGGTCTTATGTTTAAGTCTTTAATCCATTTTGAGTTGATTTTTGCATATGATGTTATCCAATTCCATTCTTCTGCATGTGAGTATCTAGTATTCTCAACACCATTTATTGAAGAGACTGACTTTTCTTGTTGTATATTTTGGTCCTTTTGTTGAAAAGCAGTTTATTCTAAATGTGAGAGTTTATTTCTGGGCTCTCTATTCTGTTCCATTGGTTGATGGGTCTGTATTTATGGCATTACTATGCTATTTTTATTATCATAACCCTGTACTATATTTTGAAGACAGGCAGTGTGATGCCTCCAGCTTTGTTCTTTTTGCTCAAGACAACATTGGGCTTCATGCATAAAGAAAATACTCATGAAAGTTGCTTCAAAGTATACACTTAATTCACTGCCAACTCCACATTTTATTAAGTGATACTTAGAATCAAGAAATGTCCTAAATAAGTTTCTAAATTTTCATTGTTTTATATTGAACTTAATTGGTTTCTTATTTTTCTCAGAGGTGTGCTCTGAGTTTTCTAGGAGGGTTCAAACGCTGTCTTTAATGTCTCTACAGATACTATGAAGTCTGGAAATCACTACAGTCTTTGTAGCAGAATGTTCAAGTGAATGCGGTCTGTGAAGTGGGGATTATTTTAAGTTGAAAGTTGCTAGAGATAAACTATGTGAAACAGCTGTGATGTTTTTCACTGTAGTTAAAGGGTAAATGACAAACTTCCCCATCCCCAGACTTGAATCTGCTGCGTAATTCTCTGTAGCTGCATTTACTTATCAGTGATTAAGTGCTTTCAACTATGAGCATAAAGTCTAGTTACTGGTAAAATGATAATGATATATCATAATACTTATATAATATTTTATGGCTAACACAGATTGATCCTATGTAAATTGTGTCCACCAACTTAATTTGTGTTAATAGTAATCTCATATATTTATAAATTTATAGTAACTATTAAATGCTGACAATACAGAGGAATTTCTCATGTCAGTTCTACATGTTGGAAATTACCTTTCATATCTGCATTTGACTGCATAGTCCTCAAACCAAGAGATGAGAAAAGGAGGATTCATTACTTATCATTTGTATATGATGACAAAGTTCATAATCTTTTTTTCTTGTACTTAGAGTTATTTGCTCAAAAATGTATATTTTCCTTTCTAGAATTAATGTGTTACAAAGGTTATTTTAATATTAGCAAGCAGAAAACCTTTGTTAAATTTCATGATGCACAAAAAATATGAGGGCAGCAATGGCCTTTGGTCAATTTTCACTTCCTCTAAAAAAATCTAAGAATCATGAGTATTCTTCTTTTTGAATCATAGAAGTTTTCTTTTTTGCTGTGTGTGTGTGTGTGTGTGTGTGTGTGTGTGTGTGTGTGTGTGTAAAATTGTAATTACGGTTTCCACCACAGATGTTTTTAAAGCTAGGAAAGGGCAACTATAATTCATTATGCATGAGGGCAAGAATGAATTAAAATCAGAGCTTTTTTTTTTTTTTTTGAGCTGGAGTCTCACTCTGTCTCCCAGACTGGAGTGTAGTGGCCGCTTTCGGCCACTGCAGCCTCGACCTGCTGGGCTCCGGCGATCCTTCCGTCTCAGCCTTCCAAGTAGCTGGAATTACAGGCATGCGCTACCCCGCCCAGCTGATTTTTTGATTTATTGTAGAGATGAGGTCTTGCTGCCCAGGCGGGTCTCGAACCCGCAGGCTCAGGCAATCCACTCACCTCAGCCTCCCAAAGGCGCGGGATTACAGGCTGAGCCACCGAGCCCGGCTAAAAATCAGAGCTTTTGATTGTGTTTACAGAAGAGCAAATGAGGGGACTCAGGCACATTGATTATACAGTCCCACATTTCACATCTCTCCTGTTGGCTTTCTGTATTTGCCTCCTACTCAGTTGTACTACTGCTTTGGCTAAGAAAAGAGTCAGAGTGTACTATGGGGATGTGTTCAAGAGAACAGGAGAACAAGAGAATTGCAATGACAATGACAGAATATATCATTTATTGAACTATAATAAAAATAAATATATTTAATTTTAAAAACTTTTAAAAGTAAGTCCAATTTACCTGCTCAACTTGATTGTATCTAGAAACAAAAAGAGAGCTCACTGAGTAGGCATCTTCTTCCATATTTGGATTTGTTATGGACACTTCCCTTAGCCCACCAGCTAAAATGACGCAAGCTGCTATGAAAATAGTGGGAGGAAGAAACAGTGGAAATAAGAATAATTATACTGTATCTATCTCACTTTGTCTTTTTCATAATTGCTTCCTGACAAAGTATGCTGTTTAGTGGGGGGAAATATCCCTTGGACTTTCTACTGTATTTCCATAATATTTTTTTTGAGATTCTTCTGGAATTTAATTAACACATGATCATTAAATTCTCATAAGAAAGTATTAACAGCAAAGACAAAGTTGAAAGGAGAAGGGAGAGGAGACAGGTAATGAATCAAGTTCCCCCACCCTTCAGGGAATGGGAGGGCTGCGACCTGAGAAGGGGTCGATAGGTTGACCTCAGAAATGAGAAGGGAAAAAGCAAACATGGACAGAGAGGAGCAAGAGGTGCTGAAATTTCCTCTAGGTGTTGCTGAGTTCTATTTCTAAAATTCAGATGTTATTTTTCTATTTAGAAACTTACAAGGACCATTGCCTAAGCCAAATCGGGATGTAATGACACAAAGGGCCAGTCATTTTTTTCCCTCATCCTCACTTTAATACTGTCCCTTGAAATGCTGAATCCTGAGCATACCAAGTAGATTTGAGCCCTTTCAAGAATCTCTTTCTCTACCTGTGTTCCTGTCAATTTTTAACAAAATCTTCGAGTCCCAGTTGAAATGGCTCCACCTTTCTATAATATTCTATGATAATCACTTGCAGGATTTAAAATTAATTTCCTCTTTTAGAATCTCTTTTCTTATTATTATGATGCTTCTAATGAAGCTTGTCCCATGTACTAGTTTTATCATTTGATCCCCCAAAACTAGACAATGCATATCTTTATCTTTTACATCATCATTTTCTCAGCAATTTTAGACATTCACTAAATGTTAAAGTTGGATTATACAGAAGATGATGATTTAAGACAATATAATCATCACATTCAAAAGAAGTACAAAAAAAACTTGAAGGACTACATAAGGTACCGTTACTATTATTTACTGCTCCAGAGATGATACATCTATAACTTTTTAAACTATTATGACAGAGATAGCTATTAGAAATTGGTTTTTTTTAAGAACTCTTAGCTGTGTTCTTTTAAATTAATGCTTTCATTGACAAATACAAATTGTAGCTAAGTGTATAACATGATGTTTTGATATGCGTATACATTGTGGAATGACTAATAAAGCTAATTAACATATCTATTACTTGACCTATTAGTGGTAAAAACTCTTAAAATCTACTCTCATGGCAATTTTCAAGTATATAATTCACTGTCATGAACCATAGTCACCATGTTATACATCTCTTGAACATATTTCTCCTACCTAATAGAACATTTGTCTTAAAATGAAAACATCTACATTATCTTAATCAGAAGCACTGTAAAATATTTTTGATATTAATAATGATAAACACAAGACATTTCAGTACCTGAATCATGAAAGATTGTCTTCAGTGCAATGCCCTTATTTAAACAGGTGAATACACTGAGTTTTTAAAATTCAAGTATCATGACTTAAGACATTCCTCATGAACTTGCAAATCAAAATTAACATTTTTGAAAAATCAATAAAAGAATTCCTAATTTTCTTTGCCTCAAGTGGATCTCCTATGTCTTCTCCAGAAAAGTCTTTGGGTGTGTATTCTATTGATACTTGCCTCGATCTATTCTCTCATGCATAGAAAACAGTTCCAAACAACTCCACATTTATAAGCAAAGGCTTAATGCATTGTTTTAGATTCAGCCTACACTTGATTTGGGCTTTGATCTTAATATGAAGTTACAACTTTCAGGTTTCCTACCATTTTTCAAGCAGCACGATTTCTTGGTTCAGCGGTTCACATCTTAATAATTCTTATTCTCTATAAATATTTGTACATTTTGCTGTGTCAAACAATAGAAATACATTAATTTTTTTCTTCGAGTTATGTATAGTGAAACTATAAGAGGACTGTTTTAATCATGTCAGAAATAAAAAGAATCCTGGAAAGTATTTCAGCCATTTGCCATATCTGGATGTTATGGTATGTCTTTAATATCACTTTCTTATAGTAGAGAATTATTTCTTTTAAAGATAGAATGTTTAATTTTTTGAATATATTTTACTCACTGATTTATACCTGCCCACCTATAACAGCTTTGTCTTAAAGTTTGTGTTTGATCATTTTGGGAATCATAATTATGTTTAGTTTTCTGCCTTTCTTCCCTATCCTACATCTGCACTTGAGATTCTGGAGGAAAACAAGAGAGATACTTAAATAGAAACAAAATCCTGGGTGAATAAGAAATATGCAGTCACTTTGGGAAGCTTGTTAACTTTCAGCCTTTTAATGTCAGTGAATTCAGTGAAAAACTTTTTCATAAAAGAGTGACCATAGACCATTAGAAAACATATTTTTCCTTCAATTCTTTCAATCTCAACTTCAGGAACAAAAGAATAGAGCAAGAAATAGAATCCTTTGTTGTGACAATGTGCAGGAAACTACATAGAATAAAATTTCAACAGTAACTCCATGTCATAATACCTTAAAAATTATATGGATCTTTTTCTATGCCACAATATGATGTGTCATGGCCCATCAAATATTATTTGGGCAGAGCAAACACGTTAACAAGTCAAGCTCAGTGACCAGAACATATCCTTTGGAAAAGATGGTAATTATGAATATGTAAGTAACAAAGATGTGACAGCAAGTATTGAACAGGTGTCCCAACAGGTGATAGTGCAGAGCAGTGAGGAATCTAAGGTCAACAGAATGACTGAATATATGTGTGAACTAGGAGAGCACATTAACCACCCCCTCCCCAACAAACACATAGACAACACACACACTCAATTTTTGCATAAAAATATTAAAACCTGGTCTGATTTCAAAATAGGTAAGTGGCATCTACACTGATGGCATCTCATGTCTGGGCTATCTTCAGCCTGAACCTAGCCAATAGACCTGGGTAGGCTGGTAGAGAAAGGGGAGAGACTGCCGGTAGAAAATGCCAATGAACGCAGTGGCTCACGTCTGTAATTCCAGCACTTTGGGAGGCAAAAGCTGGAGGATTTCCTGAGCTCATGGGTTCGAGATTAGCCTGGGCAACTTGATGAAACCTCGTCTCTAAAATAAATTAAAAAAAAAAACAGCCGGCTGTGGTGGCCCATACCTGTGGTTCCAGCTACTTGACAGGCTGAGGTGAAAAGATTCCCTGAGCCCAGCAAGTCAAGGCTGCAGTGGCCATAAGCATGCCACTGCACTCCAAACTGGGTGACAGAGTGAGACTCTGACTCAAAAAAAAGAAAAAAAAAAAGAGGCTGGGCTAGGGGGCTCAGCCTGTAATCCCAGCACTTTGAGAGGCCTAGGCATGTGGATTGCTTGAGGCCACGGGTTCAAGACCAACCTGGGCAACTTGGTGAGAACTTGTCTCTAAGATAGATAGATAGATAGATAGATAGATAGATAGATAGATAGATAGATAGATAGATAGATAAGCTGGGTATTTGGTGAGACCTTGTCTCTACAATAAATAAATTAATTAATTAACTGGGCGTGGTAGTGCGAGCCTGTAAATTCGGCTACTTGGAAAGCTCGGAGGGAAGGATCGTCCGAGCCCAGCAGGTTGACCCTGGGGTGGCCGTGAGCATGCCACTGCACCCCAAGCTGGGCAGCGGAGTGAGATTTCAACTAAAAAATAATAATAATAAAAATAAATAAAGATGCCTACTATATAAAAAAAAAAAGAAGGAGAAAAGAAAAGAAAATGCCAATGATACCCCTGAATTCCTGAAAAGGAGTGACAAGTTGATGTCCTTATCCTAATTAAGCTGAGGAGCCCAGCAGGGATGTGGACACAGGGAAAAATTGTGAACCTCGTGGCCAAATTGTGGCACAAGGGTAAGAACGGTTCTTAGAAAGAGCTTGATCCTGATGATTTAGTGATAGCTGGGGGCTTAGAGTAGTGCAGGAACTTGATACAGAGTGTAAATGTTCAGCTTAAGGGCCTCACATCTTTCCTGCACATGGTCAGGATATCACAGCAACTGTGTAAAGAGAAAGGTTGCAATGGCAGGACACTACAGAGGCTGACCTGACGCTCTCAGTTGGCTCCATCATTCTTGTTGTCTGTGTTCTACTCATACGTCGTCCTCGAGGGCACATCCATAGCAGAAAGAGAGGATTGTGGTTTTTTAGGATATCGCTGAGTAAGACTGTGTCACATACATAAAGGAGTATAATTCAACCATTTGGATGGATTTAGAGTCTATCCTACTCAGTGATCTAGCACAGGAAAAAAAACCTGAGTACCACATGTTCTCACGTCTAAGTGGACCCTGAATATTTATCATGATACTACAGGAAAGAGACTGGCAGTGGCAGGATATTGATGGCGTGCAGGACAGGGGGTGCACATAACATCGGTAAGGGTGTCTGATCCTAAACCAGGCAAAGTGAGGACCAGTGGGAGGCCCAAACTTCACCTGCTTGTAGACCACTTATGTACCGAATCCTGACTTGTACCCCACATATTTAAAATGAAATATAAAGCATTTTAAAAATTAACAATAAAAAATGTATGTGGAAATACAAAAAAAGACTGTGTCAGAGTGGCAGCTTAAGCAGGGTTGCTAACTACAACCATGTCACCCTACCCCTGCCTGATTCCCATCTTCCCCATCAAACCTGTAACAGCACTTTTCCTTAGGATGGGGAGTAGAGATACAAGCCACTCACTTTCTATATTGTACAACTGAGCATGATAACTAGAACTTATGGTATTTTCATGTCCAATAAAGTATTTAAACAGCAAATAGTTATTTCTTATGATGCCCATGCGAGATTGCTATTCCCATTATTACTTAAAGACTGCACAATGCTTTGTAACAAACAGATAAATAAATATTGGTAGCCCAAATTTAATGAGAAATATTTAAATGAGAATATCAATATTGGATGGTTCCAGTGGAGTATAAGAAAGATGATTCTTCTGGTTTCTCTTTTAATTCATCACATGTTCTCCTACTACTAGATAAAGAAGTCACAGATTTACAATGGAAGATTTTAAAAAAATTTTTCTTGTATCAATTCTTTATGTGTTTATGCCTTATGTTTTTCTTTGTGTTTACACCAGGAACTGGTGGTATAGTTATTGGTAACATGTTTAGTAATGATAAATCCTAATTATTCTATGAGCTCCTTAGCCCTAATCAATCATTCAATCAATCAGTCAGTAATTATTCAGCACTTACTATGCGTCAAACATCATATTTCTCTACTCTTTCCTCCTTTAGAGTCAAAAAATTACTATGACACATGCAAATATTAGAGACAAATAACCTGAATATTAATGGAGTATATTTCAAAGGTTTGTGCAATTTTATTTAGTTTTAAATATCTGGTATCCGAACTGAATTAGCTTGCATTAGTTTAAGTTTGCAAATGACTTTATTTTAAAATTAATTGACCTTCAGACTAATTTAGAAGGCTTAATTGCATGAATTTTGTAATTGTAAGCATAATAAATAGCATTCAATGTATAATGCCTAAAAGATTATGACTTTTTTCGTGTCTGCTTCTAGAAAGCATTTGAAGTGATTTACAGTTTTAAAACTCTTCTAAGTCAATATAATTAGCATATTATAAAAGACATATCAAAAAAGACATAGCAAAAGGTAATTAACAGGAGAGAGAATTTCCAGGTACCAGGGAAGTTTACTATGGCAAGTAAGCATTTGATTCTTTCAAAATGTCTAAGCAGTATCATGGGACCCTGTACAGTCAAGTTATCAGTTATTATATAGATAATAACAATAATCAATTTATATATTACTTACCATATGATAGGTACTATTATCAGCACTTTACATATTCCGTATAATTACATTCTTACAACTCTAAGGTTCACTTTATGGTTACTATCCCAGTTTGGCAGATAAAGAAACTGAAATTAAATATCTTGCCCAGCTAGTAAGGATACCCTTGCAATTTGACTAGTCTGTGCTCACTAACACTCCCTCAAATTACAAGTTAATACCTATATTAATAGAAAATATTTTTAATATTCTGAGTGATAAATTTTATAATTCCCAAAATTATGTTCTGGGAAAAAATATTGCTATTGTTCTTTAGATATATGTTTCTCATATTGTCCCCCTCTCTGTAAACCCACCAGGAAAGACAATGTTTTAATTTCTTGAGATCAGCACATTTTCTTTTTATTTGTAGATTTCATTTGTCTTCTCTTGTCAACTGCCTTTCTACTAATCTCATTTTTTTCACTGTTTACCACACCCTTATGTTTCATCCCACCGAAGTAACTGGGTTACATTTTATGTCATAATCCTCCTAAGGCTCTTTTTTCTGAATGTCTTCATTGATTCTTTACAGGAATATTTATTGTGTGACTCCTGTATCTAGGCACTGGGCTAAGTGTTGGGGAAACAACGGCAGTAAAACCAACAAAAGTGGTTCTTGCCTTTTTGTATAGCTGATGTTCTGGGGAGAGGCATGCTGTAAATCCCTATTAATTACAACTACAGAAGTCCTATGAAATTATAAAGTTAGGCAATTTTGTAAAATAGGGGACTTGGGAAGGCTTCTTTAAGGAAGTAACATTTGAGTTGAATAAATAAGAAAAACAAAAATTACAAATTTGCAATTTGGGAAATTACAGAATCTCATAAAATCTTATTAAGTCTTCAGAGCAGTTATTGCTTGGTTTTTAATGAGGCTGGGCACAGTGACTCAAGCCTATAATCCCAGCACTCTGGGAGGCCGAGGCAAGAGGATTACCTGAGCTCAGGGGTTCAAGACTAGCCTGGGCAACTTGGTGAGACCACGTCTCTACAATAAGTCAAACAATAAGCTTGGTGTGGTAGTGCATGCCTATAGTTCCAACCTACTTGGAAGACTGAGGCAGAAGGATCGCCTGAGCCCAGCAGGTCGAGGCTGCAGTGGCAGTGAGCATGCCACTGCATCTAGACTGGGCAACAAAGTGAGTCTCCAAGTCAAAAAAATAAAAACATAAATAAATAAACATTCTTTTGAAAACAAAATTTTTAATGAAATGTTTGTCTCTGGATCTAGAAGATACTGTATCTAGATTCAAATGTAAAATTAAGTACCAGCAGTGCAGTACTAAAAATGTTCCATAAGAGAAAATTCTAAATGATACATTAATGGCCTATAATTTCTAGAGTTAGAATCAATATAGAAATCTCAATAATAAAATAAACAGAACTTGACTCTAATATAGCCTCTAGACAATTCAAAAGGATTTGTTACAAAAATACATTAAAAACCTAGTATGACTATTTCACAAATGTTGCTTGCATATATTGTTTTTGGTGCTATAGATGGAAACTGCAAATGCATTCCTGCCTCTTGGACTTATTATCTAAATAAAGCCGACATGAGTAAAACAACCACTATAATTATTCCAGTGGGTATACTAAAAAAGTAAGGCTGATGCATAAATAAGGAGGCTTTATGAAGTAAACAGTAAAAAGATTTTACTTTTGTCAAAGTTTAGCTATCTGCAATAATATGCTGAATAGTTCTGCTCAAGTTTGTACCCAGTAGCCCTAATTGCAGATGAATTTTGCCCAAAGGGAGAATTAGTTTTTATCAAATAGGATGCTTGGGCCTAAGGTATTGGAATTATACATTGAATAATACCTAAACTTCCTTTGTTTAATTTTGTAGAATTTTTTTTTGAGGTTTTTTTCTCCTTAGAGTAGGATTCAAAAAGGAAAAATAATACTTGCATTGTTTACATGCAAACATAAAGTAAATGCACAAGTTAAGAAGAATTTGGACTAAGAAGAATTTGAAAGAATTGAACCTAGCAGAAAGAATATTAAGGTGTTTTATAAGGCAACTAAGGTGTCCTGTAAGGCACCTAAGCAATAGAAACATCACTTAGATCATTTAAATTTTTATATTTTATGTTTGACAGTGATTTCAAGAAGCATTGAAGCAAAAATGAATGAACCTTTTTGATATGTGACCTAATGTCTACTATTTAAATGGGAAGAGACAGGGTGACATTTTTGTTGCTTTTAGATAAGTATCTGGTGTTCTTACCTACTGAGTGTATCATTGTATGCCAAGCAACTAAACAGGATACAAAGAGGAATAAGAGGGTTCTTGTCCCCAAAAATCTCACATCCTAGTGTAGAAAAGAGTATGTAAACATGTACATCTTGGCAAGCACAGTGGAAAAGATGTGTCAAGGTAGTAAGAAATCACATCAAAGGAGTAACTAGTCTAATTGGAGGAGAGGAGTAAGTTAGGAAAGGAGTAGATTAGGATCCAGTTCAAGCTTTCTTGATGAAGAGACGGATGAATTCATATTAAAGAATGAAGTGGGAAACTGCCTGGGGCAGATGGCAATTGAAAGTTCTTTCTAGCTGGGCTCGGTGGCTCAGCCTATAGTCCCGCGTTTTGTAAGGCTGAGGTGAGTGGATTGACTGAGCCCGCGGGTTCGAGACCTGCCTGGGCAGCAAGACTTCATCTCTACAATAAATTTAAAAAAAAATCAGCCGGGTGTGGTAGCGCGGGCCTGTAATTCTGGCTACTCGGAAGGCTGAGGTGGAAGGATCGCCAGAGCCCAGCAGTTCGAGGCTGGGAGCAGCCACTGTACTCCAGTCTGGGCAACAGAGTGAGACTCCAACTCAAAAAACAAACAAACAAACAAAAAAACCCAGAATGTGCTATCAAGCTGTAGGACAGAGGTACTTTTTATATCCAGGTTGTCCTGGAAAGAATGCACTCCTAAAGGCAAACTTAACACAATAGACTTGAGAGTACTGGTGTTGTAAGAGACACACATAGTTAAGATATTCCAGAAGGTTATTTTTCTTCTGCTTGAACACCCACTGCCAGGTGGCAATCTCCTATTCCTCCTTCATGTCACCTCAACCAAAAACTCTGTTCCACATCTCAAATGCCATATCTGCTTTCTACCTCTGAAATGCACCAATTCATTCATTTGGCAAACATTTCTTCACACACACACTCGCAAAGCCACCATTTCTCAAAATCTTGCTAAATACCCCATAATATTCTAGATGCTTTACATAAATTATTTCATTTCTATATGACAGTCCCTGGTATGCTATGTTCTCTTTCAACAGATGAAGAAACTAAGTCTTGGAGAAATGGAGTGTCCAGTCACAGAAGTAGAAAGTGGTATTGCTGGGCCAGGCTCGGTAGCTCAGCCTGCATCCTCAGCACTTTGGGAGGTCAAGGCGAGAGGACTGCCTGAGCCTGCGTGTTTGAAATCAGCCTGGGCAACTTGGTGAGACCTCGCCTCTACAATAAATAGGTAAGTAAGTAAATAAATAAATGAATTAGCCAGGCATGGTAGTGTGCGCCTGTAGTTCCGGCTACTTGGAAGCTTGAGGCAGAAGGATAGCTAGAGCACAGCAGGTTCACTCTGGGGTGACTGTGAGCATGCCACTGCACTCCAAGCTGAGTGACAGAGTAAGACTCCAACACAAAAATAAAAAAATTAAAATAAAATAAAATAATTAGCCAGGCACCTGTGGTACCAGCTACTTGAGCCCAGGAAGTCGAGATGGCAGTGAGCTATGATTATGCCATTGTACTACAGCCTGGAAAAAAAGGGGGGGAATCAAAAATGGCCTTGCCAGGCTGCAGGGCCCACAGTCTCTGCCCTCTGCACACCAGCTCTCTGCCCCCTGCAGCAAACTTGAAGGTTTACTTTATGCCAGTCCTTGTACTACACTTCACACCAGCTATCCCATCTGAACCTTAACACAAATGGATGGGCAGGGCACTGTTATCTTATCACTCACCAATGCACATGGGGAAATTGAGAAGCCCAAAGACTTTAAATGACTTGAGGAAGCCAGCACATCTGACAAATGATAAAGTGGCCATGTGACCCATAACTCTTCCCAAATCCCTGAGCAGTGCCCTCTGCTGCCTTGGCTCCACATTTAAAACCACTGGTTGACTAAGCATCTATAACTCTATAGTTGTACCATTTCTGCTAGTACTTAGTAAACATAAATTTATTTGGAGCAACATAAAGAGTAGTTAATAAATACATCAGAAACAAAATAGTGATCAAAAGTACTATAGCTAATGGCTGCTGTTTAGCAAAATTCACATATTGTAAGCTATAATAGTTACCGCCAGTGACATTTTCAATTTTTTGAAAGATAAGTTGAACTAGAAAATCCCTAGTATAGAGAAAATTCAGTATCTTTGTGCCATACATATAACTTTAAACGTCAAATTTTATTTGAGTATAGAAAAATCATTAAACCTCTTCATCAGATTAACAATAAAAACAAAAGGACTATCCTCAAACTTACCTGACAAAGAATCACAAAGAAAGATCAGGCTGTGTTCACAAATTAAAAGTTTACATCTGTACAAATAATAATAGATCTATGACCAAGCCACAGGTAGGAAAGAAAAAAGAAGAAAAACACTAAAGGACAACTTCAATTTCTATGTGAAGACCTGGCAGCAAATCTAATAAACAGACCACAAATCCTCAGGCAAAGGAGCTGCTATCTCACACTTTGCCAAATAAAATTAAGTTCACCTTTTAAGAGCTCCGACAAAGCTCAAATAAGTTACTAAACAGTAGGATGTGTGAAAACCAAGCCTTTTAAGAATACAGAGGCCAGAAGAACAAGCGTAGTTGCTTTATTCATTAACAAGTGAATTGATATGCAAACGTCCCCCAGTCATTATAACAACTAAGTCATATAAATACACTTGATGCAGTATAAAATAAAATAATGCATATGGAAACATTCCATCAACTGCAGACCTATATAGTTATCAGGTAAGATGTAGGTAGCCAAGATATGACAAGACATATCATTTTGTTTTCAACTCAGGACTTGGTTACCAGCAGACTTTCTGAAAGTATGCACCAAGAATATACAGTTTGCTCAGCATTGTGCTTTGTGGTCCAACACAGAAAGTTACAGCATAATCCATGGACAACAGGCCTTCAAACTACTTGGGGTGATGGAAACAGTGCACACAGAAATAATAGTAAATATATGTCTGAATTTAAGCCAGTACTGGATTTTGTGGGTCACATGAGAAAAGTTTTAAGATGTGGAGGTTAGGTTTTGAAAGCAAGAGAAATCAAGAGAGACTGCTATGAGTTTTCACACTGGATGAGATTTGGAAAGGTGCAAGAAGGCGACATGGATGAGTAGATCAACTCAGGAAAGTTGAGTCAGGATAAACTAAGTGCTTCATTCTAAAAGGTAGCCTCTGCCTTCTCAAAAACATTAGTCACAGAACTAAGACAAAAAGAGAGCCAGAATAATTTGTTTAGCCCATTTTTTTCTTCCTTAGCCAAATGTCTTCAATATGAATAAAAAAGGAAAGACACTGTAATTATTAAAGCAAAGGAAACAGCATGATGTGTCAGAAAAAAACAACTGCTTTAGATTTCTAGGAATGAAGTCAAATTTTATTCTAGAAGTTGTCTATTCTTGTGACTTAGGACAAATTATTTAGCAAATCTAAACCTCAGTTTTCTTATCTATAAAATGGGCTCATTTAGATTTCATAGGCCTTTGGAAAATGAAATTCATATGAGATAGTTAACTTTGTCTTCACACCATTTCTTCTTAAAGTTTAGAAAAGGGGCATCTGAGTGTTTGCTCTGGTATAGTGTGAGTGGTTTCATGGACACTGATAATGATACATAAAAACAGATTTTTCTCCTCCAAGCTACATTTCAGAGTCAGCTATTTTGTAATCCATCTATATTTTTGTCATCTAAGTAAATAACAGGAGAACTGGGGAAGCCTCAGTTGAGGCATTTTGCCATCCTTGCTAAAATACCTGGGCTCTGTCCTCACTTATGAGACACTTTGTTGATGGATTTATATCAGAGTTTGGTCCACTTGAATCATTCCTATAGGAAATGAGAGTCCTCATCTGAAAATACTCTCCATTTCATTGGCTGCCAGGTTTTTTTAATTACGTTGCATTTTATTATACATTTTCATTTTTGTTTTTACTTTCTTTTTAACCGTAGTGTGTATATATTTGTGTGTACATGTGTACGTGCATGTGTGTGTAGTTAACTGAGTATTTTTAAAATGTTAAAAATACAGAAATAACTTAAAAAAATTTTGTGGGGTATAATTCAAGGTTAGGCATACAAATGTTCATTATGCAGGTACTGCTGTTGATGAGGTGTGCCCCCTCTCCCCTGACAGTTTGCCACTACTGCCATTCCCACCCCCACCCTCTCCTGGCAGTTTCCCACTACTGCCAATCCAGGCTGAGCCACCGAGCCCGACTGATAACACATTCTGAAAGGATTTTGATGCTCAAAGAAAAGTTCACTGTGTAAAATCTAAAACTTCTAAGGTAAGAATTTGTGTGAATTTTCTTATTAGCACCAAGCTATTGATGGTTCTGTATTTATGTTTCTTGTGACTCAATTATGAAGCCAAATTGTACTCCTTTTAAAGTTAAAATTAATGGGGTATTGAGAAGGACAAGCAAAACAAAAGCTCATTGATTCTCTGGAGAATTTTTATGTCATTTGCCTATAAGAACACAAGTAATCTGCTTCTCTGGAATAAACAAGCTTAATAGACTTAACGCTTTCTCATGAAAATTACTCAAGTTGCCTTTGGACAGATAACTCATATCCTAGGTTGCAAAGTAACAAATGTCATTTGAAAGAGGCATACCAAATCCCTTAAAGAGGCTTTAGAAGAGAATGTTAGTTAACTGAGTCCTTTAAAGTAGTAGTCTAAAACTCCTAAGTCGTCTATCCTTTGGGGACTGTATTAACAAATGTAATAATATGTTACAATACTTTTAAAATTTAATTTTTTCAAAATTGCACAAAGAAATAGCTTAAAGCCTAATAGTTTTGCAAGGCTTCTGGTTTCCCTCTTCTCCTCTCCTTTTCTCTTTTCTTTTGTCTTTCCCCTTTCCTCTCTCTCTTCTCCCCCTCCCCAATCTCTCTCTCTATCTCTGTCTTTCCATCACCACCATTTCTCTCCCTCTTTTTCTCACGCGTGCACATACACACACACACACACACACACACACACACACACACACACACACACACACACACACACAAAGAGACTCACTCACTTTCTCTTCTTTTTCTTCTCATATCCTGCTAATATAATATTAAAAATTTCAGAGCTACAGTAGTGTGATTTTTTGACAAAGTAAAGGAAAAACATGGGTCTTCCTACTTCTTTTACAGGCCTTCTGTCAAGCATTCTATTTGTACTCTTTTGTCGTCAACTTTTCTAGAAAACTGGGAGATCTGACATATGAATCAACTTGCCAATTATCTGTCTTCACTCAGCGCTTGGGTAATTACTTTCCTGCAGTGTGATTAAGCAGTTATCAGCTATTCATCAATTTTTCAGAATCGAATTTTGTCTCTCTCATCTATCTGGAGTTCTGTAATTGTCTTTCCCCATAGATATGTGATAATGCGGGAGTGGTTTATTAATAAGACTGATATCATTGTACTCAATAACTTCCCCAAAACCAAAACGTAAAATTCTGACAAAAAAAAAAAAACCAGCATTCTTCATGCCACATTTTCCTGTTTTCACAGTTTCCATGCATTATCTTCTTATTTCTCCTGTAGCTTTTTTGTTTGGTTGATTGGTTTTAACAGTGGAAGTGCTTGGTAAAATTGTGAAATGATTAAAAACATGGGCTTTGAAGTAAAAAAGGCCGGAGATAGATTCTTCAAATTACTAATTCTCTGATATTGGAAGTGGTATTGAATCTCTCTGCATGATTTTTTCATTTGTAAAGGTGAACTAACAACAGTACTTCAATCAGAAAATTGTTGGGGAGATAATCTGGGACAGCATGCATAAAAACTTAGATTCTTATGGACTCGATGTGGCCTGTGGTTGCTGTGGTGTTTCCTACTATTCTTAATTATTGTTGTTATTACACTCTGTCTCCCTTCCCTCTCCCATCCCTTCCCCTTCTTCACCATATATGCACACCCAGATCATGAGTTTCAATTCAGGATCTGTTCCTTTTCTGTATCCCTACCATGGGGTCCAAGACGTGATAGGAATAGAAATATTTATCAAATTAACTGCATGAATGAATGCATTTATTTGACAATGTCAAGACTGAAATGAGTGGGCCAAGAAAGTAATATATAATGTTGTGAAGAACTTTGAATTATGTTAGCCCACTTAACAATGACTACACTTTAATTAGTGCTATCTATAATAGGATTATAGCAATTTTGAAAATATGTTTCCTTAAAGAGGTTTCTGCAATATTAATGGTGTACACAGTCTGCAATAGTGATAATAAATCATCAGCTAATTATATTTTTTGCAAAAAATGTTTACAAAATGAATCAGCAATTGATGTTCAAATGGAATTGAATTGTGTGTACGATACTAACAACTGCAAACATCAATATGAATAACCACAAACATGTATTTGAAAAAATATTTGAGCTATGTTTTTTAGTTATTGAGGATTTTCCCCAATTGCATGGGAATCTGCAATTCTTTTATTTTTGTAAAATATATATAACATACAATTTGACATTTTAACCGTGTTTAAGTGTACAGTTCTATGCTATTAAGTGCATTCACATTGTTATGCAACCATCACCACCATCCATCTCCAGAACTTTTTATTTTCCTCAGTTGAAATTCTATACCCACTAAACACTAATTTTATGTGATACTCTTGTAACCAGCTTACCAATTCTGCAGTTTTATGAATTCAAACTAAAAAATACAAATATAAGGTCAGCAAATGTTTACCACAAAAATGTCTAAGTGAAGAAAATTTACATTGTCAATTATGAAATAATTAAAATATTTATAATTTTGCTGACAAGTAGCACATAGATTTTCCTTTCCTCTGAATATTATTTTAAGCCTTATCCTTTTTGTGTGTGTTTTATTGTATTGGTTTTTTCTCTATTGATCTTCTGTTTTCTATTTCATTGATTTTCACTCTGGTATTTATATTTTTTTCTTTCATTCTTTCTTTCTTTTTTTTTTTTTTGAGTTGGAGTCTCACTCTGTGGCCCTGACTGGAGTGCAGTGGCATGCTCCCGGGCACTGCAGCCTCCACCTGCTGGACTCCGGCGATCCTTCTGCCTAGGCTTCCAAATAGCCGGAACTACAGGTGTGTACTACCACATCGGGCTAGTTTTTGATTTGTTGTAGAGATGAGGTCTCACCAAGTTGCCCAGGCAAGTTTCAAGCCTGCAGGCTCAGGCAATCCACTCACCTCGGCCTCCCAAATCGCTAGGATTACAGGCTGAGCCACCGAACCCAGCCACTTTAACCCTTATCTTTTGAACACTTTGCAAAACCAAATGCTAGCTAGCACCTGGCCAAGATGCTCATTAAGGAGAAACTAGGATTTTCAGAACAAATATGATATCCTAGTCCCATTTGAATTTCTCCCTCTCCTAATATACTTCAGAATAGTCTCAACTAAAATAATAAGGACCATTTCTCTAACTGGCACAGAAACCAGGGAACATTCCTTCTCACATAATTGAAGTTCAGCAGGGTTCTGGCAGGAAATGAAGTGAGCACCACACCAGTGTCCATTCTCCATGTGGATCTAGTCGATGAGTGAGCAAAGAGTCCCAGCCTTGCTGTGTTACTTCTCCTAAATTAACATTGGCCGGTTGGGAGAAGAAATTGCAATGTCAATATAGGACAAAATCCAGTGGTGCTCAAAGCTTCTCACATGGCACTGCTGTTTCTGATGACGAGCATCCTGAGGCCCTCACTGATCTGAGGTAGGCAAGCTTGGATATGGAAGGGAAGTTTGTGGGGATCACTTTCTGCCAGGCACCACTCTCAGCCACAGCTGTTAATGCACACGAGAAAGACTGGCTGCCCTGAAGAATGGAGCTCCCTGCTGACAGCTGTGACCTTCAACCTATGCTTTGGTTACTCCACATAAACCTGAACTCCCTGATTTGCTAATGAAAATAACAGAACAATACCTTTCTCTTCTTTGGACTCAGACAGAAGCCACACATTCTTTTCTAGAGCTTAGCTGTGCTACCAATAGCAGACTAACTGGACTTCATTCATTCATCCACTCATTCACTTATTCAGCAATGGTTTTAGTGGCCTCTTGTGCCAGTCACTATTCTGGGAGCTGGGTGCCCTGTAGTCAACAGAAAAGGTACCAGTTCTTAAGACTATCACGAGGCAAGTGACAAGAAAATTAAACACACAACCCAATTATAATAGCTACCAAAAATACTTAGGAATAAACATAACCAAGAAAGTGAAAGACCTATACAGTGGAAACTATATGTTAAAGATATTGAAGAAGATACAAATAAATGGGAAGATATTCTGTGTTCATGGATTGGAAGAATTAATCTATTCAGGAGGCAAGTGTGTTAAGAAAATTAAACACACAACCCATTTATAACAGCTACAAAAAAATATTTAGGAATAAACTTAACCAAGAAGGTGAAAGACCTATACTCTGGAAACTATATGTTAGTTAAAGATATTGAAGAAGATACAAATAAATGGAAAGATATTCTGTGTTCATGGCTTGTAAAAATTAATATTGACATAATGTTCATACTACCTAGTGTACTCTACAGAGTCAGTGCAGTCGCTACCAAAATTTCAATGCCATTTTTCATAGAAATGGAAAAAACAATCATAAAATTTATATGGAGCCAAAAAAGAAACCAAAAAAGTTGGAGGTATTACACTACCTGGTTCCAACCTATACAGCAAAGCAATAGTAATTAAAACATATTACTGGATGAAAATAGACACATCAACCAACGGAACAGAATAGAGAGCACAGAAATGAACCCACACATGTACATTGGTTTTTGACTTGGTGTCAATAAGTGGTGTTGGTAACAGTGAATATCCACATGCAGAAGAATGAAACTGGACACTTATCTCACAGCAAATATAAAAATCAACTCAAAATGGATTAAAAACTTAAATGTAAGACTAGAAACTACAAAAAAACTAGAAGAAAACATAGAGGAAGAACTCTACAACATTAGTCTGGCATGAATAGACACTTCTCAAAAGAAGATATACGGGCAGCCAACAGACACATGAAAAAGTGCTGAGTCTCACTCACCATCAGAGAAATGCAAATCAAAACCACATTGAGATACCACCTCACCCCAGTAAGAATGGCCATCATTAACAAAACAAACAACAGATGTTGGTCAGGATGTGGGGGGGAAAGGAACGCTTCTACACTGCTGGTGGAAATACAAACTAGTGCAACCTCTTTGGAAAACAGTGTGGTAACTGCTGAAGGAACTAGAAATTGACATTTTATATGACCCAGCAATCTCCCTATTGGGAATATACCCAAAGGAACTCAAATCATTCTACAAAAAAGATAACCTGCACATATATGTTTGTTGCACTCTATTCACAATAGTAAAATCATGAAACCAACCATACTGCCCATTGAAGCTGGACTGGACAAAAGAATGTAATACATATACACAATGGAATATATGCAGCCATAAAGAAGGACAAACATGGACTTCACAGCAACCTGGATGGACTTAGATTCCATCATACTCAATGATCTATCGAAACGAAGAGTACCATATGTTCTCACTCATAAGCAGATCTTGAATAATTATCATAATACTACAAGAAACAGATTGACAGTAGTGGGAAACTGCCAGGGGAGGAGGGTGGAATTGGCAGTTGAGGGAAACTGCCAGGGGAGGGAGGGGCACACCTCATCAACAAGGGTACCTGCATAATGAACATTTGTATACCTAATTCTGGATTATACCCCACATCTTTAAAATGTTTTTTTTTTTAATATATAGGGAAAAAATTAGTCTGGAAAGTGATTTTTTTGGATATGACTCCTCAAAAACCCTAGCAACAAAAGCACAATATAGACAAATGAGATTATTGAACAAAAAAGCTTCTGCACAGCTAAGGAGACAACAACATAAAGAAACAACCTACCAGTTAGAATAAAATATTTATAATTTTAGTGAGAAAAGTGAAAAAATATTTGTAAGCCATTCATCTGAAAGAGGGTTAATATAAAAAATAAGGAATTCAGTATCAAGAAAACAAATAACTTGATTAATAAATAGACAAGGGACCTGAATAGACATTTCTCAAAAAAAGACATGCAAATGACGAGCAGATACATGAAAAAATGCTCAACATCACTCTCATCAGGGAAATGCAAATTAAAACCACAATGAGATATCACCACACATCTGTCAGAATGACTATTACCAAAAAAGTCAAAAGATAACAAATATTAGCAAGGATATGAAGAAAAGGGAACCTTTGTACACTGTTGGTGATGTTGTAAATTAGTACTGCCATAAGGGAAACTGCATGGAGTTTCCTCAAAAAACTAAAAAATAGAATTATTATATAACCCAGCAGTCCTACTTTTGGGTATTTATTCCTGAAACTTGAAATCAGTATTTCAAAGAGATATATGCACGTTCATGTTTATTGCAGCACTATTCACAATAGCCAAGTTATGGAATCAATCTAAGTATCCATCAACAGATGAATGAACAAATAAATTATGATCTATATATACACAATGGAATACTACTCAATCTTTGGAAATAAAGAAATTTCATCACTTGCAACAACATGGATGGAACTGTAGAATATTATACTAAGTGAAATAAGCCAGGCTCACAAAGACAAATGCTGCATGTTATCACTTACAGATGGAATCTACAACCATTCCACTTACAGTAGAAAGAAGAATGATAGTTACAGAAACTGAGTAGTGGAGAAAATGGGGAGATGATGGTCAATGAGTGTAAAGTGTCAGAGAGGAGGAATAAGGGTATTTTTAGCACTATTGCTTATGTGCATATAGTTAATAATAGTGTATTGTACATTCAAAATGGCTAAGAATAAATTTCAGATGTTCTTGCCACAAAAAAATGATAAGTATTTGAGGTAATGGAGAAATTAATCTGATTTATTTATTCTACACTGTATCCATGAATAATATTGTCACTTTGTACCACATAAATACAAGGGGAGACCCCAGAATACCCATAATATATTTATTAAAAATTTTATATTTATTCTTTTTTAATTTTTAATTTTAAAGATGTGGGGCACAATTCAGATTGGGTGTACAAATGTTCATTATGCAGCTACCTTTGTTGATGAGGTGTGCCCCACCCCTTCCAGTTTCCTACTACTGCCAATCCCTTTCTTATAGTATTATGATAATTATTCAAAGTCCGATTACAAGTGAGAACATGTACTCAGCTCTTTATTTCTGTGATAGATCACTCAGTATTATAGACTCTAAGTTGATCCAAGTTGCTGCGAAGTTCATAATTTTGACCTTTTTATGACTGCATAATATTCCATCGTATATATGTACACATTTTTTTACCTGGTCCTCTTTCGATGGGCAGTACGGTCGGTACCATGTATTTGGTATTGTGAATAATGCTACAATAAACATGCATGTGCAGGTATCTTTTTCTTTAGAGCCCAAATCAGTTCTTCCAGGTATATTCCCAGTAGGGGGATCGCAGCGTCATATGGAAGGTCAATTTTTAGATCTTTTAGGAATCACCAAACTTTTCCACAGAAGTGGTACTAATTTACCCTCCCATCAACAGTGTGGAAATGTTCCCTTTTGCCCCCACAATTCTTTCCAGCGTGTGTTGTTTTTTGAGTTATGGACAATATCCATCCTGACTGGAGTTAGATGGTATCTCAGTGTGGTTTTAATTTGCATTTCTTGGATTACTAGTGAGGCTGAGCACTTTTCTTGTATCTGTTGGCTGCTCATATGTCTTCTTTTGAGAAATGTCTGTTCATATCTTTTGCCCACTTTGTAATTGAACTGTTTGTTTTTTTCTTTTCGCACGTTTGAGTTCCTTGTAGATCCTTGACGTTAGGCCTTTGTCAGATATACATTTGGCAAATAGTTTTTCCCTGTCTTGGGCTGTCTCCCTGCTCTCTTGATGGTATCTTTGGCTTTGCAGAAGTTTGTCAGTTGGATGAGGTCCCACTTGTCTATTTTATCTCTTATGGCATGGGCACTTGGGGCTTTGATCAGGAATTGGTTGCCAGTTCCAATTTCCATAAGGGTGTCTCCTGCATTTTCTAAGGTTCTTATAGTTTGAGGGTTAACGTTTAGATCTTTGATACATTTAGAGTTGATTTTTGTGTATGGTGATAGGCAGTGGTCTTGTTTTAATCTTCTGCATGTAGTCAGCCAGTTTTTCCACACCATTTACTGAATAGTTTCTCCTCTCCCCTGTGGTTGATGGTAAAGCCTTTGTCAAAGATGAGTTGGTTGAGAAATTGAGGTTTTGTTTCTGTGCTGTCCCATTGGTCTATATGCCTGTTCTTGTACCAATATGAGGCTGTTTTGATTATTGTAAATTTCTAATAAAGTTTAAAGTCTGGAAGTGTGATACCTTTCTTTCGCTTTGATTTTGTTTGTTTGTTTTACTGAGGATTGTTTTGGATATTTGTGGTCATTTATGCTTCCATATGTGTTGGGAGTCAGCCATGAAGGCCTGCCTGCTGACAAAGTCCAGGGGGCTGAAGACCCCGGGTCGCAAAGCGAACCTGGGCAGCTGAGACCCTTGCTTCCTCTACTTTTGTTATTAGTGCAGCCAAAAAGTTCTGTACAGTCTGAGGATGGAAAGCAAAATTCCACTCATGCATCCACTACCCCTTGCAAAAAGGCAAGAGGGAAAATCATGAAAAATTACCTTCCCTTCATTTGAATTCCTCCCTAGGTTTCCACATCCCCGGCCTCCTGGTATTAGATCATGCAATCACTTGATTAAACATTGTAGTTGGGAAAATTGTAAAAAATCAGAAAGTGCTTGATTTAATGTTTGTCAGGGAACTCACTGACCTTGCCAGGAAATTATCAATAGAGATTTTAAATATCATGTGCGGGTAGATAATTACTTATAGGATTTTATTTCTTCTGATTGGCAACTAATTGGAGAAATTTGAGAAGCTACAGTTTGTATTTTTAGGAAAAGTGCCAATGCAAAAATTATATTTACTTAATTTCTTAATTTCTGCATGTGGTATATTATGGTTAAAAAATTAACATCACATAAATATTAAAGCACCCTTGTCTTTATTTCCCTTTGTTAAGAAGCCTTATAATTCTGATTAGAGATTGTGACTAAGGTGACTTGAGCCTGAGAGACCTTTTGTTTTGCAAATGTTGAAGCTCATTCTCCCTGGCAGGGCATAATTGACGCAGATTGTAAATACCAGGTGTAACATTGTGGAAAACTAGTCAGGCCAGCTTGCTGCCAAGAAACATTGAAAATGTTGTTTTACCCCAGCTAGTTGCAAATTGCTGTGTGAAGGTCACAGGTGTGACTTGCTAATCTATGTGACAATTATAGTGCTTAGAACTTGGTAGTGATTTATAATGTAATGGTTATAGGAATAAGTACATTTTGTATGGACATTAAGAAATGATAACCGTTAGAAAATGTTAGAAGTTTATAAAATTTATAGTTAATGTCTAGGATGATAATCTCTTAAGATCAAAACAGGATGAACAAAGATACATTGCCTGTCTGGTCCATTAAATTGAAACTAATTGCCTTGAAAACGAAAAACATGTTTTCATCTCAAGCCAAAATCTAGGGTATAAAAGGAGTTGAAATAGACAATAAATCGGCATTTGTCCTGCTTGCAGCAGAGTCAATGTCCAAGTTTTTTCTCCTGTGCTGATGCCGTCTCTCCTTCAGGAAACTCTGACCTGCTGGATCTGGACTCCGGCACACAGGAAATCCTTTATCATTATTTCCAGGTCTGAGAAGAATTCTGCTGGTAATTTAATGGGTATTGCATTAAATCTGTAGATTTTCTTGGGAAAGATGGACATCTTTACAATGTTGATTCTTCCAATCCATTAGCATGGAATATTTTTCCATTATTTTGTGTCATCTTTGATTTCTTGGGCAGTGTATTATAGTTTTTGTTGTAAAGGACTTTCATTTCTTTGGTTAGGAAGATGCCAAGGTATTTCATTGTGTGTGTGTGTGTGGCTGTATATTTGTTCTTACATGTTTTAACTTCAGACACCTTCAGAGTGTTCTTCATTTGATGTAATGCATCTATTGAGATGCTTTTTCCACAGCTCAAAACAATTTTGAACTCATAAATTTGGATACCTTTTTAGTGCTTCTGCTATTTTTGGTTTTACCTCTTCCACATCAGCAAAACATTTGCCTTTGAGGACTTTTTCCATCAGAGGGAAATGATGAGAGTGGGTAGGGATGGTGGGACATGGGGCTCATGCTGAAAACTGCTGAACATCAGTGCAGTGTGGGCTGGTATGCTTATAAACCATCCGTTATGAAATGAGCAAAGGTGTGTTGAAAAAAATCTCCAAAAAAATTCTCTGAGTCAAACATACCCTGTCACAACACTAGCTGGTGGACTTATGCCAATGAGTTTCTAGAACACTTACCTAGCAGGTACTACAAGGCGCCTGCCCTTGAAAAGATAATTCCCCCTCATATATAATTGAGTACCCCCTCATATATAACTATAATTTGTCAATTTACAATAAAAATAAATAAATAAAAATGTAAAACAAATTAAAGAGGAAAAAATGATCAAAAGTCAAGTGAGTGTCTTTCAATTTAGTTATCTTGTTAGCAAAGAAGGTAACTTTTGATCTGAGAATTGAATGACAAAAATATACCTAACTTTGGAAAGAGTGGGGAGAGCTTTCTCAAAAGAACAGTGAAAAACTCTGATGTGCAAGAATATATAACCAACTCTTGCAACTCAATAATAAACCTATCATTCAGGGAGTAATGACAAAAGAAAGATAGGTTAGGAGGTATGTTCCATGTATGCCTAAATGTTCGAGGGTTTTTATCAAGAAGAGGTACTAGATTTTATCAAAAGCTTTTTCTACATCTAATGATATAATCATGTGGTTTTTGTTTTTACATCTGTTGATGTATTTAACTACGTTTATGGTCTTACGAATGTTGAACCAGTCTTGCATCCTGGGAATGAAGCCTACTTGGTCATGCTGGATAATTTTTGAGATGTGTTATAGAATCTGGTTTCCTAGGATCCTGTTGAGAATTTTAGCATCGATGTTTATCAAAAATATTGGCCTGTAGTTCTCTTTCTTTGTTGGTTCTTTACCTGGCTTGGGTATCAATGTGATGTTAGCCTCATAAAATGATCTGGGGAGAGTACCATCTTTCTTAATTGCCTGGAATACTTTCAATAGGAGTGGTATCAATTTCTCCTTGCATGTTTTGTAGAATTCTGCTGGAAAGTCATCTGGTCCAGGGCCTTTTTTTTTTTTTTTTTTTTTTGTCGATAGTTTTCTTATGACATAATTAATTTCCTTGATTGTCACTGGTCTATTTAGGGTTTCAGTGTCTTCTCGTTTCAACCTAGGGAGGTTGTGTGATGTCAGAAAGTCCTCCATTTCCTTTAGGTTTTCGAGTTTGTTTCCGTACAATTGTACATACTAGTCTCTAATAATCTTTTGTATTCCTTCAGGGTCAGTTGTGACTTCATCTTTTGTGTTTCTGATTGAGTTTATTTGGGCTTTTTCTCTCTTTTTCTTGGTCAGTCTGGCTAGGGGACCATCTGTCTGTTTATCCTTTCAAAGAACCAGCCTTTTGTTTTGTAGATTTTTTGTTTTATCTTTTTGTCTTCAATGTCCTGGATTTGGGCTTTTATTTTGGTGATCTGGAGTCTTCTGCTGAAGTTAGGATTTTCGTGGTCTTGCATTTCCAGCCCAAAAATTAACTCTAAATGAATCACAGATCTAAATGTAAAACCTCAATCAGTAAGAACCTTGGAAAATGCAAGAGATACTCATATGGAAGTATCTCTGGCAACCAATTCCTGATCAAAACCCAAAGTGCCCAAGCCATAAGAGATAAGATAGACAAGTGGGACCTCATCAAACTGACAAGCTTCTAAAAAGTCAAAGAAACCATCAAGAGAGCAGGGAGACGGCCCACAGACTGGGGAAAAAATATTTGCCAACTTCGTGTCTGACAAAGGCCTAACATCAAGGATCTACAAGGAACTCAAACGTGCTGAAAAGGGACTAACAGTAATCAATATCTGTCTGGGAATGGGGAGACACCCCTTATTAATAAGGGTGCCTGAACGATGCACATTTGTATACCTAACGCTTAACTGTACCCTACAATTTTATAATAAAAATATGTTTAAAAAAAAAAGCCCCATTATAAAGTGGGCTAAAGATATGAATAGACACTTCTCAAAAGAAGGCATATGAGCAGCCAACAGACACATGAAAAAGTATTCAGCCTCACTAGTCATCAAGTAGATGCAAATTAAAACCACACTGAGATACCACCAGTCCAGTCAAAATGGCCATCATCAAAACTCAAAAAATAAGTTGGAGAGGATGTGGCGAAAAGGGAACACTTCTACACTGTTGGTGGGAGTGTAAACTAGTACAACCTTTGTGAAAATCATTGTGGCGATTCCTAAAAGTTCTAAAAATTGACCTTCCATATGACCCTGCAATCCCCTTACTGGAAATATACCCAGAAAGACTCAAGTCACTCTATAAAAAAGATACCTGCACACGTATGTTTATCGCAGTTTTGTTCACAATAGCAAGAACATGGAACCAACCATGCTGCCCATCAAAAGAGGCCTGGATTAAAAAAAGTGGTACATATTTACAATGGGATATTATGCAGCCGTAAAGAAGAACAAATCATGAACTTCGCAGCGATGTGGATGGAATTAGAGTTTATAATATTGAGTGTTCTCTCACAGAAACAAAGAGCTGAGTATCACATGTTCTCACTCATAAAGTGGACCTTGAACAACTACCATATTACTGTAAGAAAGAGATTGAAAGTAGCGGGAAACTGCGGGTAGGGGGTTGGGAGGTAGGTAGCTAGGATTGGCGGTAGTCGATATCCGCCTGGGGAAGGGGTGCACAGCTCATCAATAAGGGTACCTGTACAATGAACATTTGTATACTTAACCCTGAATTGTACCCCACAATTTCCAAATAAAAATTAAAAGAGAAAAAAAAAAAAGAAAAACCTTTTAGGACTTTCATATGAATAGCTTTAAATTTATAATTCAATTAAAAGACAATAGACTTTATAAAAGAAAAAAGAAAGATATGTTTTAACATATAAGGTATGTCAAAGTGTATAACCATACATATCATGAAAAAAATTTGAGGAACTGCCCTGTCTAAACATACTCAGAAAGGAAAGACATTTTAAGAGCAGACATAGTGGTAATCAGTAGCATCAGAATCAAGACTAAATATTAATACTATTATTGTTAATATAAGTGTTTTATTACAAATATTTTTGAAATTTGTGGAAAAGAAATTCAAGGGTTTTTAAAAATGTAAAATCATGAGGAAATATATATTTGTGTTTGCTGGGAATATATGCCTGTGAGTGTGTTTGTATGTAGGGTTCTAGGGCAAAGCAATAAGCAAAACTTTGCTCAATATTTTGTTTGTCATGAGATATTGATTGAGAGTCAAATATTTTAAAATTTAGAGATAAAACATAGTATTATATTTGGTATGCATAATTTATAAGTTGCTGAAAACTTTTATAAACTATCATTTTATTAAAATGAGGCAAAACTGATATAATAAAAGCATAATTACAAGGCATTAAATAAAAGATTTTTAAATAAGTTCAAATATTGTTATTGTTGTGGATGAAATCCCTGTATTAAGCGATACCCCTTTTAGAATGAATCAAAATCCAGTATTTGTCTATAAGCTTTTGTATAAACAAAAAAGACACACTATTTGCAAATAAGGACATGGGCAAAGCCTTATCACATAAATGAAAAAGAAAATTTGCTAGTATAGATGAGATTTTGTTTTCCTTTCAATATTCTAAGTAAATTTTACTGGTACATAGAAAAACTGTTGATTTATTTCAAATTACATATTTACTGATATCAGTTTTAATAATTTTCCAATGGACTTTATTGTAAGACATTGCTTGTATTTATTGCAATAAATAGTTAAAAATACAAACTATTTATATATCATGCAGTGGAGAATGGATTGGTAAAATTAATTACAGCTTATACAATTATTCACTGCCATTAAGACTTGATATCTGATACTGCCCCAAGGTAACCCTTTAAAAAATTTTTTTGGTAAAATTGTGCAGGGAAGAATACAGAACAAATGTCAATAGCTTTTAATATTTTTATTTTATTTTATATATGCTGAGTATTTTTTATGATGAGTAAGCTCAATTTTTAAAATGGGTAATTATATTTTTAAAAGCAGGATATATTTTTACATAACAACAATGTGATAAAATGGGCTTTTAGTTTTCATAGGTACTCAATGCAGATTATTTTGGGCTCAACTAAGTAATATAGTATTGGGAATTGGAGAAAATTCTGAGTTGCACTAAATCATGGTCATGAGTGAACAGTATGTACTATAATAGGGAATTTTTGAATAAAAAGAATCTCCAACACACAGGAGTGATTTCTTCCCCCAAATCCCAAATCTTTTAGAGATACATTTGTTGAGTGTTCTTTCAAAATGAATTTATGTTAGCAAGACACTGTCAAATGGAACTACTATTACTAGAAATATATGAACAGAGTATATTTTGTGGTTCATAAATTTTGGCGTGCATCAGAGTTACTCAAGTGATTTCATAAAACATAAATTATCGTGTTCTAACCTGAGAGCTTTGGATTCAGATGATCCGGGCTGAAGCCCAAGATTTTGCTTCTTCAACAAATTCCCAGGTGATGCTGATGCTGTTGGTCCAGGAACCCACTTTGAGAACTTATGATGTTAATTTTGAAACTGAAAAGGGTCTCAGCTTACAGTTGGACAACAGGGTTTGAACTGTGGGGCTACTTACGCACAAATTTTTTTCAACCAGACATGGATGGAAAATGCAGTATTTGCAGGATACAAAACCTGTGTACAGGAAGGACTGACTTTCAGTATATACAGGTTCCCTAGGGCCCACTAGGAGACTTGAGTATGCACAGATTTTGGTATACATGAGGGCCCTGAATACAATACCTACGTATACCAGGAAATGATTGTTTATGTGCAAGTTAACAAGTTAGCCTGGCACAGTTTTACAAAGAAGACTCCAGAGCTCGGGGTGGAAACACAGGATTATTTCCCACAGCAAAACAGCAGCCAGAGAACAATCATTGCTCTGGTTTGTTTTCTGTTCCCTGCACTCCAGTCTTCACAGGGCAATAGTATTAAAGAACCAGATGTTTACCTGTACTTGTAATAGATTTGGAGAGAGGAAACCCCAAATTAGGAGACTCTAAGCTTTTATTGGCTGCCTGCACTTGTCTGCCCTCCACAACACACATGTGCGCGCGCACACACCCACACACACACACACCCACACACACACACACACACTAATAGAGAGAGAGAGATTGATTGATTACCCGTTATACCAGAATCTAAGCAAAACTTATCCAATGGACAGGAAAGAGGGGGATTTTCTCCAAATCTCTCCTGTGCTGTCCATCTTAATGGAGACACCAATCTCCAACTTCTCAGGCTGGTGTTAGGCAAACAACCTTGCAGTACCCTTTGCTCAGAAGGCTCAGGACCAAACCAAAATGTGAAAATAACCGAGGATAATAAAATAACCAGAGATAATTGTTTTCCAACAGTGAACATAGAGTATCTGTTAAAATGTCAGATATTTTTAATTTCTAATTAAGTATCATTCTCTTCATGAATAATTTTTAATAATAAAGTTTTGTTAGTTTTCTCATGTGTACATTACACTTCAATAATTTTTCACCCAGGGCCTGGATCTTCTTAGGCACCACTAGATGTCAATGTAATTTTTCTAGGTAATGGCGTTGTGTGGTGGAGAGTCATCTTCAGTGTGCCATGAATGGGACTCCCTCCTCTGCTCCCTTGTTGGCATCTTACCTTATACTAATCCTTACTTACATCTTTCAGAGCCCCAGTTTCCTTGTTTGTAAAATCTTTATGCTGTACTATTGCTGAAGATAAAAATAATATTTATCTACTGCTTTGGATAGCACCTGCTACAAAGCAGGTGTTCAAAAATTGTAATTATATTTATTATCAAGTGCATGACAGTCAGAGGTCCTCTGGTAACCCAAACTATTGCACAGACCTATACCACTCTCAATTTAGTTGAAGGATCTGTCAGGCTTCAGTGCCATTATGAGAAAAATAGCACCAGAGGATGCTCCACTTACTTCTGATGAAGTGCCATTTGGTGATTAAAGATGTTGGAAGTCTAAACACATCGATTGCCTGTGCTGGAAGTAGCTGCTTCACCAGGCATTGGAGAGCTGCTTGGTGAGATGCCACAATTTCCACCATTCAGTGTGCAGGTGATGGGAGAAGATAGGAAAGTATGGTTTTCGATGGTGGTAGCCTGGCCTCTGGAATTCAGTTCCCCATTGTCATTTATTCTTTTCATGCTGAAGTTGTCAAAATCTAGAGGTGAAGAATTACTTTGGAATGCAAAATGTTTCATCCAACAGAGAATGTAGACATTCCAAAGCTATTAATCAAGACAGCCAAGATGAAAGTGGTTTTAACTACAGGATTTACAAGAGAAGGAAACTGGAGTTAAACTATAAAATGACTCAAGATTGAAGGAGGATGAACTAACTGAATCACAGATTTTAGAAATTCAACAAATTACAGCAGATAATGTGTAACTCTGTGAATGTAAGTGTGTTGTCCATTTGAGTGGTCCAGTTCATCTGCTCACTGTTGGAATATTTCAAGGCTGGGCTTCCTTTAATTTACTGTGCCCTTCTCACCAACATGGACCTAGTTTGTCACTTCTCTACATTTGTGTGTCTATGTGTGTGCACACCAGTTTTTGGCTGTGAGAGTTGTAAAGTAAGACACACAGTCTTGGTTTTTAGGGAACTTATGATTTACTAGAAGGTAAAGGAAAGTGGTATATATAATTTAATAAGCTAAAATCAAACAAAATTAAGACAAGGGGAGACTAAACCATAAGATGTGACTATATCATAGAAGTTGAGCTGAATGTTGTATGTTTGCCAAGAGCCCAGACTATGAAGGAAGAAGTACAAGTCTGGACTCTTTCTCCTTATTAGCCTTGAACTTGTTATACATCCTTAAATCTGTTTCTTTGTTGTTAAAATTGTGTAACAGAGTGAGACTAGATGACTGACTCATAGTAAGCACTCAATAAATACTGATTTTAATGACTCTCATTACTTTAATCATTAGTATCCTTAAGTACAATTAGTAAAAGCTTTTCTTATGAAGTATAGCTGGAGGCCTCTCAGAAAACAATAAAGTGGTAATAACTAATATTTCTTGAGCACAAACTTGTGTTTTACACACTCCGCTAAGCACTTAACTACTTTTTATTTTATTTTATTTTATTTATTTTGAGTTGGAGTCTCACTCTGTCACCCAGACTGGAGTACAGTGGCCGCTCCCGGCCACTGCAACCTCAACCTGCTGGGCTCCGGTGATCCTTCCACCTCAGCCTTCCAAGTAGCTGGAATTACAGGCATGCGCGACCACGCTCAGCTGATTTTTTGATTTATTGTAGAGATGAGGTCTCGCTGCCCAGGCGGGTCTCGAACCCGCGGGCTCAGGCAGTCCACTCACCTCAGCCTCCCAAGGGTGCAGGATTACAGGCTGAGCCACTGAGCCCGGCTCTTTATTTGATTTTATAAACAATGCTAAGAGCTAGGCTACTTTTATGCCTACTTTACAGATAGTGAAATAGAAGGTCAGAGAGCAGGTGTGATTTGCTTCACGTTGCATAACTAGTAAGCAGTGAAGCCAACAGAAGTGGCAATTGCTCAGTTGGTATTATAGGTCATTGACCTCCATTTATGTATTTGTTTGCAATTATGTCCCCACCCCTGCATACTGCTAGAACAATGAATCTTCTGGCCAGTCAATCTACTCATTCACTACCTCAACAATCTTTTTTTTTTTTTTTAAGCTTCTGAGTGCTAGACATTATGTTCTGGGGGAGTAAGACATGATTTATACTCTAGAAACACAACTCGGTGATTCAATGTAACTTAACAAAAGTTTATTGAGAATCATCTGAGAATCTGACACTGAGACCACCATTAGTCTACTGCAGAAAGCAGACATATAACCAAAAACCACAATGTAGGGTGATAAGTGAGAGAATACAGACCCGTATGGATGCTTTTGGAACACAGGGGCAGAAAGAGTAGAGAAACTGAAGTATTTTATATCTGCACATGCTGGATGCTACCCATCCTTACAACCAACCCTGAGTGAGCGCAGAGAATTTGTATGATCTTCCAATGTCACCCTTTCACTCTGTGGAATTAGGGATACAATCAGGGAGGTTGTAACATATGAATTGTATCTAGGAGGAAAAGTGGTAAACATCAGGGAAGGGAAGGCATTGTAGCTGGAAATATAACAAATGTGGTCACAACAAATGTGCTTCTGGCAAGAATGGATAGTGGGACCTGATTAGAAAATTTTCAGGAGAATAAAGAGGATGTCAGGTGTAGGGAAAGTTGTTTAGAATCAACTAGTAAAAGACTTTGAACGTTAAATAAAAGGCAGATTCTTAATTTGCAAGTGATAAACAAAGGTATGTCCCAAAAGTGGGGGGAAAAAAGGAAGTGACTAGTGGGATACAAGATATTTCAAATTTCTGCTCAATTTAAGCCCTTGGGATTTAAACAGACTAATGTGCATATAGTATGAGATGAGAGAAAATTGGGTGGGGACAAAGAAATAGAGAAATACCAAGTTTAAAAAACTTATGCTTTTTGATATGTAGTAAAGTCTCCTAAACATGGATTAAGTTAAGGAAATGGAGTAGGAATATATTATTGTTAAGTGCTCTACCTTGTTCTTAAAAGCCTGAATTATCTCTTTGGCAGGGGTAGGGCGGGAGAGGGTCGGAGTGGATGGGAAATGGGCTGTAGAAAACCATCAAAATACTTCATTATGCATTATTGTTGATAATGATTTTAAATGTTGTGAGGATTTCTGAGCTAAAATGTTTTGTCATAATTGTATTGAGGGTGCTGTTGTATTGATTCTGTATTTAGAAAAACACGTATAAACATAAGTTTTTTAACAAATGTCAAATGGTCTCCTTCATATCTGAATGAAAATGAGACTTAATAATGACATATAGTCTCAAGAACTTGGTATCCTGTGACCTAATTGTTTTATCTTTGCATACAGAAATCTCCAAGAGCACACTCTGCCTCTGAATGATTCGTGTTGCTTTGGAGTGTAGTTTAATCTGATTTTGCTGTATTGTAATAGATAATTTTCTTCTAATTTTTCAAATAATAAATAATCAAAGTATATTTTAATACAAAGATAAATCATAAGATGTAATGTTATAAGGGATTATCTGACAGCATAGTAAATGCTCATAATGTGTTATTGCATTAAAAACTTGGTGAAATGCAGTCCAGTGATTTTTTTAATTATATGTATATTCAAACATTTTTTAAATGTGTAGTTGTGACAATCACTGAACATTTTAATACAGACTGTATCAGCTTTTTGCTTTTATTTTTATAGTTGTTTTCCATAAACAACTATATTTTGCTTATATAATTTTAAAAGTGAAACAAATAATGATAAATGAATATTTTCATAAACATAATCATTTTTTGTCCTCTGGACCACTTTTATGGTTGCTAATACTGCCCAATTAGGGCAATTCCCTATTACTCATGCTGTTCAACTTGTAACAATTGAGTTCATTAATGGCAGAAAACAGATTGAAAATATCTATTTGTAATGTTTTAAATAAAAGTTATCAAGTAGTGATTTCCATATATTACTAAGATTCTGGTGAAAACAATTTCAGGCATCTACTGAATCAGTTTGTATGTGGGACTCTGACTCATATATTTCAAATGGTGTCCCAAACAATTATAATATATAGTCCAAATTTTGGAATTGCTAGTCTGTGGACAACTTTGACAAAATAATTTTCCTTTCTTATTTTATTTTTAATACAATTTGAGGTTTTTTTGCTTTTGTGATTCTCCTTTCAAGATCAATATTTCATATTTTTCTCACATTTATAATTACCTATATTTATTAAAGTTATAAGTGTGTCTAGGACTGGTACCTTATTAAAGCATATACTTTTTTGCCATCTGAAATTTTAACAATAAACCCAATATACATTAATAGATAGAAAATATTACATAGTATCATATTTCTTTTCTTTTTTTTTTGAGTTGGAGTCTCACTCTGTCACCCAGACTGGAGTGCAGTGGCCGCTCTCGGCCACTGCAGCCTCGACCTGCTGGGTTCTGGCGATCCTTCTGCCTCAGCCTTCCAAATAGCTGGAACTACAGGCCTGCGCTATCACGCCTGGCTGATTTTTGATTTATTGCAGAGATGAGGTCTTGCTAAGTTGCCAAGGTGGGTCTCGAACCCGCGGGCTCAGGCAATCCACTCACTTTAGCCTCCCAAAGCACAGGATTACAGGCTGAGCCACTGAGCCCAGTCATATTTCTTATGATAGGTACTTTATCTTAACAACTGAAAACTATCAGTGGCATTAAATATGTGTATATGAATGTATGAAATAATCCAAAATGTATTCTTTAAGGGACTGGAATATATATATATGGCATACTTGGTCACAATTTGAGTTTAGAAAACTAGTTTTCACTGATCTGGTTGTGGAAAGTTCTATAAACATTGTGCTTAGTGAATATGCAATTAAGTGAATATGCAATTAAGTGAATATTTAATAGTCTCTTGTGATAAAGACCACATCATTATACATAACACCAAGCTGGAAGAGCCATAGTGCCTCCCTGGACAAAACCAGAGAAATGTCAGTAGCTCTGTATTTATTTGTACAAAGACCTTCCATTCCCTTTCTAATGAATCTTGACATCTACTCAGTTTGTATTTCGGTTTCCATTGGTATTATATGGTATTGTTGCTCTGGAATGAGAGCAACAAGCCCGGATGTCAGAACCAATTCATCACAAAAAATATAAATCTTCCAATTAGATCCCTTGTTTTTCAGCTTCTAGCGTCTTGACCTAACAGGAAATATTTGACACCTAAAATGAAAGCTAGATTCCTGTGTCTTCCTATTTCTCCCCTTTCTATGCTTTTGATTTTTAAAAAAGATTAATAATATTCAACTGCATTTCAATTTCTATTGTCAAGTGCTCATTTTCTTATTAACAGAAATAAGAAATATCAAAACATCCTGACCACTCTTTACTGGGCGATTTGTATCAGGGTTGTAAAAAGTTCACTGTAGGTTGAAAGAGTTAATACGTTACATGTGGGTATTTTTTTTTCCTTTTTACCGGTTTTTAGAACATTTTCATTTGTCCCTCCCCTTTTAATACTCATTATTTGATATTAAAACAAAATACTATAAATTATAACCCTAATAATCTAGATGATCATTGACTAACTGCTTAAGCATATGGTCTTTTCTTGTTTTACTTTTAATGGATTTTTTTTTTTTTACTTAGAGTCTCACTCTGTCACCCAGGCTGGAGTGCAGTGGCATACTCATGGCCACTGCAGCCTCAACCTGCTGGGTTCAGGCAATCCTTCCACCTCAGCCTTCCAAATAACTGGGACTACAGGCAAGTGCCACCACGCCTGGCTAATTTTTTGATTTATTGTAGAGACTAGATCTTGCCATGTTGCCCAGGCTCATCTAAAGCGCCTGGACTCAGGCAAGTCTCTCGCCTCAGCCTCCCAAAGTGCTTTTATTGGATTTAATTGGCAATTTATGCCTTCACCCTTGGGAAACTCAAATGTATTCCTTAGACTGGCTGTCTTTGGTGAATTCTAGAAGATGGCTCAAGACAGTCTAGCTTCACCCTTCCAGACATGCACCTTTGTCTGTGCACTTAAGGAGTTGCCTGTCTTACCATGTGGTGTCCATGTTCTTTTCTTTCCCCCATCACTGCATCAGCTTCTGCCTCTTGCTAACCTAGAAGGAAGGGCTGATGGTTTGATTTTACAGATTATTTCAACTCACTTTAAAGTTGTATATGATGTTGAATTCTCTGTTTTACAACCATATTCCTTTTTGCCAAACTTTTTCTTCTGCACCTACGGAATATATTCTCACTTGAGTCATTTTTAATAATTTAAGTATTTCTCCTGAGATGTATTGTGTTTTTCTATTGATTTTGGAAAGTATGTGCACAGTACCTAGCATATAAATAATAACACATACAAAGTATTTTTTCTAAGATTTGAAATGGTCACATTCATCTTTCTGGTCATAAGAACAGACATAGTAAGTACCTAATAGCAATTCAAGCCACTGTGTTTGAAAAGCCTGACTTTGAAGTGGAAATGAACTCTAACAATTTATCAGATATAGTAGTGATTTTTAAAAATAATTTCTGATTTTATTTCCTTTTTTTACATAGACTGTTATGTAAAACATAACACTCTAAGAAAGAGCACTCTAAGGAGAACACGCTGTATTTCAAAAGATAAAGAGTATCAAAGATAAAAATTGAATGGAGACAGAAAAATTATCTTAATACATTTAAGTTGTAATTGGGTGCATAAATATACTTTTTTGTGTATGCAACTTTTATAATTATTCAAGAGCTACATTACAAAATAAGTATAGTTGCTCATAAGTATGGTGGAACAAAGAGGAGTTTAAACTCATAATTCCAGGACAGATGCATTGCTGCCTAATAGAACTTTAAAATTAGGTTTACTCACTTTGTGGTCTTTGTTTCTAACTCAAATTTATTTTTTTGTTTTTCCTGAAAAAAACCCATCAATTTTGTTGCTTTTAAAATCTGTTGGAGGAAATACCTCTATTCCTACCACCACTGCACCACCTCCATTGATAATCTCCATAAAGAACATTTAACAACTGTGGAATCGGATTTGACCATCTGGGCATTCACATGGATGCTGGAAACCCAGAGTTGACATAGTCATAGAATTTGTGAAAGAAGACTGGACATGTGGCTTATGCCCATAATCCCAGCATTTTGGGAGACTGAGGCAGGAGGATCACTTGAAACCAGGAGTTTAAGACCACCCTCGGCAACATAATGAGACCCCCTTTTCTAAAAAAATTTTTTTAAAGAAAGAAAAATGAATGTATGGAACAATCTGTGATTTTAACTATATTTTCAACAGCACTTTGATCACATTTTATTTTTGTGATTTCAAATAGTTCCTGTCATTTTTCAGAAATTAGAAGACTGCCTGGCATATGCTAATCTCTGGATGCACAATATTTTCCATTTTGTGACCTACTTTTCCTTACATGTTCCTAGTTATGGATGCATACATAGGAACAGAATAGTACACCCTTTTCAGGATGTTGTCATAACCCCTTCTTTCCCCCTAGACAGACATATAAGAAAGAGTAATTGTACGAAAGGAAAACCTGCCCCGTTTCGGTTTAGCTAGTCCTTCACTGTTTCTGGGAGAGGGAGCAGCTTGCCCTCAGAAAGCTCTAAAATACATCAGAACAGGGTAATACTTTAGTCATCTCTAAGAACACTTCATACCCTAGGCTGAAAATTCATCTTTGATGCCAGTAGCCATTTCCCATTTGCCCAGACACTTAGTGCAGTAGAATAAGACATGAGTTTTATAATGAGTACTCCATGAGAAAACAGAGACCAAAATGCCAGCCACTACATCAAACTCCCCAAATTACAAGGTAGAGCACCCTCTGTCATTATTTTGCCCCTACTCAAGAAATTGAAGTTAAAATGAAACCTGCTGCAAGAATCAAATTTCAGTAACATGGAAAACCAAAATTCTTGCCTCCCAATTTATTTTTCTACATAGTCTGAAACAAATGATTAACTGAGCAGCAAGTGGATTGATTTTAAGCTGACTTTTAGTGTGCTGTACTTTGAAATGATTCTAATCCTAAAATATTCGTGTGTGTGTGTATGTGTGTCTTTTTGTTTTTTTCCTCAAGAGCCATGGAAACAATACAGAGCCAGACATACCCACAAAATTTCAAAAGCACAAGCAAATCCCCAAAGCCTAGAGCAGTTATCCCAAGCAAGTTTATATACACTTGAATTAATACATAATATTAACTGGATCTGCCCTTCAGATATCAATCATGGAATAGAGTAGAGCTTTTGGGTCATTTGGAGGAAGTAACATATAGCAACCATCAAAGAAAAGCTAAGATACTCTTGCTTCTGGCTTTTATAGTGCACTCATCAGTCATTTATAAATTCCAGGAGCTATTATTTGTTATTTGAAACTCCTTTGGGAACATGTTCCCATTAAAAATAATAATTGTGACACTATTCCTTCCATGTCCTTAGAGAAAATCCCCAATGCACAGTGCTACTTTTTCATGCAGTGGATATTAAACTTCACCTGCCTTATTGCAAAGTTTAACATTTGTCAGGTTGTCACCCTTATTCTCCTGATCTGACTCAGTTTCCTTCTTTGCCTTAATATTTAGTACATGCCTGTAAAATGTTTACCCTATTCCCAGTACTGCAAGGCTGAATCTGGGTTCAGATAGCCTCCACTGCCTCTGTTATAGCAGGGTACCCTTCTCTTTTAACAGACAGCTTTGCATGGCCTTGAATTTGTCTTACTCTTGAATCTGAAGAGGATAGACTCCCAGATGTCCCTATGGTTCATTCCTTCATATTTTATTAAAAGGTCATCTCTTTCCCCCAGCCACTGTATTTCAGTCCTCAACCCCAATAATTTAATATTCTTTTTTTCCTGCTTATTTTCTTTTAATTTTAAGATCCTCTCTGGGCTACCCCTTCAGGTCCTCTCCCACTGTGGGAGTTTTTCTGTCCTCTCAATAAATCCTGCTTTTGCAAAAAAAAAAAAAATCCTCCCTAACAGAATTATTTTACTCATTTATCTTCCTTATTTTCTGTTAACTTCCTGGGGATATAAGTTCTATAAAGGCAGAGGTTTCTGCCTCTTTTGTTCCCTTCTGTATTTTTAGAACCATGAAAAATGGCTGACTCTCACCAAATATTTCTAGAATGAGTGGCTGAGGTATCAATCTCCAAACCCTGTCCTTTTTATTATTTTTCCATCCCCAGAAAGACCCTCTAGCATTTTTAGTTCTGTGCTAAATGTCTGCTATACTCATCTTGCCTTGAAATTCTGGAAGACCAATAATCCTGGTGTCCTAGGGAGAGGCTTTCTTCTGGGCCCCTTTGCTTTGGAATCACTCTCAGACACCTGGACTGAATCATGTGTTGATGTTTTTTATTGTTTGTGCCCAGAGGAGCCCCATTCCTTGGCTTCCCTTGGTTTTGAATGTTCCAGATTCTGAGGTTTAGTCCTTTTTTTGCCATATTTTTACTTGTTGCAAGGGATCAGTCTCTGGTGCTCTGTTTCCTTGCAAATAGGCTCAGCTGAGTTTGCTTGCTTGATTTCATGCTTATTTGTTTGTTTGATTTTATTACCTACTGCTTAATTTGATCCAACTCTCCTCTACCAAACAAAATTGTTTTACTCACAGTAATTTCTTTATCCTTCCTCTTTGGCTTCTGGGCTGAAATTGTTTTTGTCGACATTTTGTCCAGACTCAGTCCTTTGAAGATGTCCCTCAGGAAGAGATATAAAGTTGTGTTCTGACTTTGCCAAAGCATCACTTTTTCTTCAAATAAGTGGTGTCCACATTCCTCTCTCTTAATGGGGTGATTTTGCCATCAGTCCATGATCAGTCTGCATCAGTTCAGTCTACTTTGAAAAGTCATCAGGATGCACATAGTTCCTTTTCCTTTAAAAATCTGAATAGCCCTGTAAGTTATTAAACAGTCCTCTCAGATAATTTCTCTTTTCCTTCTACTCCACCAACTTTTTTTTTCAATTAACTTTTCTACCCCTGTTTATTCTTTAGACTTTTGATTATATTTATTTATTTTGTTATTTGAGAACTGATTTTTAAAAAATTTTGTTTTAAAGATGTAGGGTTCAATTCAGGGTTAGATATACAAACGTTGATTATGCAGGTATCCTTGTTGATGTGGTGACCCCGCCCTCCCCTACCAGTTTCCTTCAACTGCCAATCCCACCCTGCCTCCCCTGGCAGTTTCCCACTACTGCCAATCTCTTTCTTATAGTATTATGATAATTGTTCAAGATCTGCTTATGAGTGAGAACACATGGTACTCTGTTCTTTGTTTCTGTGATAGATTACTGAATATGATAGACTCTAAATCCACCCAAGTTGCTGTGAAGTCCATATGTCTGTACTTCTTTATGATTGCATAATATTCCATTGTGTATATATACCACATATTTTTTAATCCAGTCCAGCTTTGATGGGCAGCATGGTTGGCTCTGTGTTTTTGCTATTGTGAATAGAGCTCCAACAAACATACGTGTGCAGGTATCTTTTTTGTAGAATGATTTGAGTTCCTCCGGGTATATTTCCAAGAGAAGAATTGCTAGATCATATGGATGGTCAATTTCTAGTTCTTTCAGAAATTGCCACACTTAGACTTTTGATTTTAACAAGTCTATTTCTCTGGGTCTCATTTTGGGATCCTAGATAGAAAGATATCTTCAACCTTGAGACTTTTCAGTTTTCTTCTTAACTTCAAATTTATAACTGTACTGAGCTTTTCTCTGTATGTACTTACATAGAAAACATTGATAAGATTTCCGCTTATCCTACTTTGATTTTTAGCAACTAGATTTACTACCTGGGTTCCTAGTACCCACATGATGATCAGGACTTACAGTATGAACAATCAGAGTTACCTGAGAACTGTGAAGGCATCACTTCAGAAGGCTCATGGATCCAAACCCACCTTCTTAGTTGAGCCTCATTGAAAGCAGAGCAAGGCAGATGATCCAGTGTCAGACATAAATGCCTAGTGACTTACTTAAGAGTACCAGTATCAATATCACAGCTAATAATTCTGCTACTACTGTACATCAAAGGCCACCGTAGAGCCTATAAGACTCACACCTTCTAAAACTAGAAACCACATTTTTCCCCCCGTAGGTTTATTAACACCACATTTTAGCCTTGGTACCTACACTCAAGACCTCCTTGCTCATAAACATTTGATGAGGTGATGTGTTTTATATATTAACCAATTCTCCTTCCCACTATTAAATTTTGTTTTCCATATGTCTTCCCATTCCCAACTCCCATCTCTATGTGCATTTACCTAGTAGTTCTGGCTCTATTACCTCTAGGAAGAGCTGACATTTATACTTCTGCTGCTGAAGGGATTTTCCCTACTTGAATGGCTATATTTCATCTTTAATCAGAAATGGCCTCTGATCAATGGTTTTGAATCCCACTTACAGATTCTCTTGTGTATTTCTTTTAGTGAAAGAATCATCTGTGATTTTTTTCTACATCTAAACCCTTGTTTTTTATTTAATACTGTTGGCCTGTCATGACTGAGTCTCAGATTTTTTGGAACAGACAAAAACATATTTATTCACCAGTTTGGATATGGCTATAGGCTCTTTGAAATTAAAGCTGTAAATGGGGAAAGAAATAGTGTTTTTCTACTTACTTGATAAGTTCATTGAATAAAAAGTTTGTGCAAATACACAGATGACTTCTTGGCAAAGTCTGTTTACCAATTATATCTTCATTATCATGTCTAGTATTTTCAAAATATTCTTTTTCCTAAGCTGCTTGATCTCTTTAAAACTTACTCTACAAAGTTTGTTGATGAGGTAGCCTTTCATACTGTACCCTTTAAAGTTACACACTGAATGTACACACCTATAGTACCAGCTCCTAGGGAAGTAAGGTGATGAGATTGCTTGAGCCCAGAAGTTCAAGACCAGCTTGAGCGACATAGTAAGATCTGTCTCTAAGAAATAAATAAAGTCACATGCAAAGTCACAAGGTTGCTTGAAAAAAAGGATGTGTAGATTAGAACATAATGAGCTTATTTTCACCAGAGTTGTCAATCTGTGTTGATTATTGCTTTTATTTTTGTATTTAATTTGCAGAGTACTTCGCCCATTGGGAGTAATTAATATATTTTGATGTTAGTACTGGTTCAGGAAGTCAAAATAAATCTAATTCTTCTGCTACATAATATCTCTTAAGATGTTTAAAAACACATATTTACCTAACTCTCCCTTGTTAGCTAATAAGCATCCTCACTTTTTTTTATTGCTTATTACATACTTTCAGGAGCATTTATTTTATTCTTAAAGCACTGTAACTCGTCAGTGTTCCTTTTGAAAAGAGACTCTCAGAAATCGGCATTATACATCAGGATCTGATTTGCAGAGTACAATGAGATGATTACTTTCTTTGTTGTGTTCACAGTTTCAGTTCTCTAGCCTAATATTTTATTAGCTTCCTTTGACAGCCATGCACACAATAGACCAGTACTGAGTCTGTAGTCCACTTCCTACAGCTTGTCCCATTCATTTTGTCATTTTTCATATAACACAATGTCAAAGCAAGTTTGCCCCATCCTGTGTGACTAGAGTTGACAGTTAACAGACTGATTACCATTTTTGAAACTACATATTATAAAATGACATGACAAAACAGTCCAGACAGTTTATTATAGTGACTGCTAATTGATGACATATTTCTTGGAATTATTTAATATGATCATATCTATATTTTTAAAACTTGAACTTTAAGTCAGAGGCATGCTGCCATGTCACAAAGCAGACTTCTTTCTATCAAAGCTAGCCCCAAGTTATGTGATCATAGAAAAGGTTGCTTCTGTTTTTTATGTACATAAATTTGCTAAGCCTTTGTTAATGGATATAAAGATTTTTTAGTGCTTCCATGGCAGACTTTTCAGATCTAAAGCATTTTATTATTTACTCAATAGTAATGTCAATGCTGAACATACATCAGATGTATTACTTTACTTATGTTGAAATCAAAATCAATGAGTTTATTTAAGATTAATTTATGGCTTTATACACACTTAACATTTTCATTTCTATGAGGGACTTATTTGTTAGTGTATATGTTATTATCAGGTACGTTTCCCATACCTGCCTTATTCACAAATCATTTTGTCTTACCATCAGAAAGATCTACTATTTTTAAACTTTTGCTAAAAAAATTAGCCTACATATTTATAGCAATTAGTAATACCAGTAATATGGATTACTTATTTAAAGTATTTGCACATTTCTCATTGATACAATTATTCATCACAAAGTATGAATGATTTAGGGTTCACTATACACAACCCTTCTTATAGGCGTTTCACTCAGAGAAAAATATTTTCTTTGATACATAGAATCATCAATATAGGAAATATATGCATTTTATGTGTGTGTATGTTTGTTTGCATGTGTGTGCTGTATGTGGCTGTGTATGCAACCATGAAGAAAATCAAGAAATTAGCTCAACTTTGTATTTTTGAAAGAAAACCTGACTAATTTTTTACTATGCAGAAAAATGGCTTTTTTTTCCACTTAGTGATATAAAAAACCGTAGAAAACAACAACTAGTGCATAGATGTGAAGGCTTTTTATTGTAAATATAACAAGTATCAAAGCAAGTTTTATAAATGGATCACATTTTGAGAAATTTGAAAACAAACAAAATACAACTGTAAGACTCTACCATTTTCAGCTTTTATGTGTCTCAAATTCGACTGTGTTCAGATCATTGACATGAAATATATATAACGTTGGCACTCAACTAGTATGACTATTGGAATTTCAAATGATGAAAGATGAAACTAGAAAGAAATTAGATTGATAGTTTATTCTAAAGTTAGCAAGCACAATTAATAAATTTCTTATAAGATATCTCAAGATATAGTCCAAGACAATTTTAGGGTTAAAAAGAAACTTATTTTTCTATAAAGGCCATGAAGAGAAAGAAAAATAGGCTCATTCTAAAAGAATACAGAGGGTAGAATTAGTAAATTTTCTGAGAATTCTTTATCAGAGGTAGTCAATCGTTGAGTATTACATATGAATTATTTGTGCCCAACACTGTTGGACTCACAAGTATAAGAGGTGAATCTTGCTTATTTCATAACTGGGGAAGTGAGACACATGGAGCCTCCTTAAAGAAAGCTATCTAAAGGGAAATTGACACTACAAATACTAAAAATTGAATTGTTTTATCAGACTACAGAAAAGGCTAATGTCAACATTTAATAAATTACTGCTCAGAAATCATTACCAACCAATGTGAGATGGGAAGAGAAAAAGAGTCAGTGTGGAATTGTGGGAAGATACCTAGTCTGGAGTTAGAAGACATGAACTGTAAGCCCATTTCTACTCTCCACTAGATTATATGATGATTTGCAAGTAGAAAGTAAATACTTAAAGATATACTAGTCGTCTGCTTTTGATCAGTAATTTAGTCAATCTATGCTTCAGTTTCCTCATTTGTTTTAAATCATGCCATGAAGACAGGAATTATGTTATCTGCTTTGTTCACTGATGCATTCCAAACACAAAGAACAGTGACTGGCAAGACTGTTTCTTAACAAATATTTGTTGGTGAATAAATATAAGTAGATGAATAAGTGAATAATTACCAGATTGGCTAGATTGGTTAACATTATACTTCGATTAATTGGCACTTTGAAGGGTTGGCAAGACTTACATATGCTTAGAAAAAAATTAAATTTATTTATATAGATATTACACTTTCGTTAACATTAGAAATGTGAAGTTTTGAGAAAGACGATTAGGATAGCTGATATAGCTGGTCTCAGTGGTGGCTCAGCCTGTAATCCCAGCACTTTGGGAGGCCGAGGCGATTGGATTACCTGAGCCCCTGGGTACAAGACCTGCCCGGACAACTTGGCGAGACCTCATCTCTACACTAAATCAAAAACTAACCAGGCATGGTAGCGTGCACCTGTAGTTCTGGCTACTTGGAAGGCTGAGGAAGAAGGATCACTGGAGCCCAGCAGGTCGAGGCTGCGGTGGCTGGGAGCATGCCACTGCACTCCAGTCTGGGTGACAGAGTGAGACTTCAAGTTAAAAAAAAAGGGAAAAAAAGATCACTGATATGAGGCAGCTAGAGTGTGTTTATCCTATGGAGTAAACCAAGATAGAGTCTTCTTGGCATCCAGAGAGGAAAAGAACCAAGCAGCAAGCCACACAACTCATCAAAAAAGAGATAAATTGAAAGAAGAGAAAAATCCATTGACCTGGGCTGGAGCTAACCAGACTCTTGCCTGGATCACTACAGACTACCAGCAGCCTATAGAAGCAGTAAGGAAGGTGAGTGGGAGGAATTCAGGAGTTTTGTGCTCCTGCCACATACTTGGAGGGCTCCCTGAGGCTTGCATACTCCAGTCCCTAATGGGAAACTGCCTTACCCACAATCATGCTCTGCCAAAGCCCACTGGAGTGGTGCAGGAGGAAAAATAAACCCCTGAGCAACTCTAGCCACCATATCCCAGAAGCCCAACCCTTGTAGGCATCTGCCTTCTAGCCAGCCTGGGAGGAGATGGGCTCCAAGGGCAGACTCTGTAGCAGCAGTCCATTCCTGGATGGGGTGGACTGCCATGAAAACACCTGAAATCCTGAGACTGGCTTACACTTTGACATTTAGAAGACTAATTCCTGGGGGCTAAGACAAGGAGCCATGAAGGACTCATTGATATAGCAACCTCTCATTGCCCATGTAAACTTTTGTGCCTGCCCTGAACAACAATGTTACCCCAGTGGCCTGGGACTCCTTCCTAATATCTGCTAAGGAAGCCAAGAGTGCACACTTGTGGAGTGCTTGAGCTTTTCTCCTACCTCTGTATACCCTTTAAGGGCTCAAAATAGGCAGAGAGCTGGGTTATCCCCAGAGCCCAGCCCCCTATTTAGGTTGGCTGGGGACTTCCCTGGAGCAACACACACTAAGGAGAAACTCCACAGCCACAATCACAGCTGGTTTTTCTCCCACAAGTGCCACGTCCTGGCCAGAGATGAACAACCCAGCCCACCACATCTAATATGCTACAACAACTTTAGAGAAGGTCTGATTTCAGACCCCAACAAACACCACCTTTCAAGATACTCCAGCCACTGGGTATGCAATGAGATAGTGCAGGTTCCCAACACAGGACTGCCACAGCTGGCAATTAAGAAACTCACCACACCACAGCTCTATATAACCAAGTAAACCCTATAGAGCCTTTGTCAGCCCCTTGTCATCCTCAAATAAGAAGAAATAGTCTAACCAAAATGAAGGAACAAGAAAAAACTGTTCTGACAATATATATATATATATATATATATATAAACAGAGTTCTCCAACACCCCTAAAAGACCACTCTAACTCTTCAGCAAAGAACTCTAAGCAAAATGAAAATTTTGAAGTTCTTGACATAAAATTCAAAAGGTTGATTATTAAATTGCTCAATAAGCTTCAGGGGAAAGTTGAAAATCAACATAAAGAAATTTTTAAAAACTATTCAGGACATGAATGAAAAATTCTCCAAAGAAATAGACACCTTTAAAAATACTGAAATTCTGGGAACAAAAAAAGTCATTGAGGGAAGTACAAAATGCAGTGGAAAGTTTTAACAGTAGACTAGAAAATGCAAAAGAAAGGGTCTTAGAACTCGAAGACAAGGCTTTCAAAATAGCCCAATCAGACAACAATAAAGGAAAAAGAATCAAGAGAACAGAACACAGTCTTCAAAAAATGAGAGATATGTAAAATGTCCAAATTTAAGAATCATGGGTGTTCCTGAGGAATTCGAGAAAACAATAGACTTGGAAAACATATTTGAGGAAATAATGGAGGAAAACTTATCTGGCCTTCCCAGAGATTTAAGCATCCAGATAAGAAACCCCCCAAAACTCAGAAGGTTCATTGCAAAAGGGTCATCACCAAGACATATAATCATCGGGTTATGCAAGGTTAATGTGAAGGAAAGGATTTTAAGAGAAGTGAGACAAAAGCATCAAATAACTTACAAAGGTAAACCTACACACTAACAGTGGATTTCTCAGAAGAAACCCTAAAAGCAAGAGGCGATTGAGGCCCTATCTTCAATGTCGGCAAACAGAACAACTGTCCACCAAAGATTTTGTATCCTGCAAAACTAAACTTCAGAAATGAAGGGAAAACGAGGTCCATCTCAGACAAGCAAATGCTGAGGGAAATTGTCACCAAATATAAGAAATACTTGAAGGCGTACTAAATTTATCTTTGAAAGAAAAGATAGATATACATCAGTAGAAAAACACTGGAAATCATGTTTGCCTTATGGAACAACAAAGCAATAGATAATGAATGAATGGATAAGTAAATAAATAAAGCAGTCAGATAACAGCCAGTATGATGAATGGAATAGTACCTTACATTTCATCATTAACTCTGAATGTAAATGGTCTCAATGCTCCACTACAAAGATACTGACTGGCAGAATGGATTTTAAAAAGCACACAACACAAATATCTGCTGCCTTTAAAACAGCCCCTTAACATACAGAGACTCCTATGAACTCAAAGTAAACAGGGGAAAGAATATTTTCCACAAATTGAAACCAAAAATTAACAGGAGTAGCCACTTGCATATGAGATGAAACCAATTTTGAATTAAAAACTGTAAAAAAAAAAAAAAAAAAGACAAAAGTGGCTATATGATGCTAAGGGAATTAATTCAATGAGAAGACAAAGTCATTTAAAATATATATTTACCTAACACCAGAGCCCCCAGCTTTATATAACAAATTCTATTAGACCTGAAAAAAAAAGGTGGACAGCAAAACAATAATGTTGGAAGACTCCAACACTCCACTGACAGCAGTAGACACATCATCAAGGCAGAGAGTCAACAAAGAATCATTGGAGTTAAATTAGACCCTAGCACAAATGGAATTAATGGACATCTATAGAATATTTAATCCCAAAAGTGTAGAATACATTTTTCTCATCAGCACATAGAACATTTTCCAAGATAGACCATATGATAGGCCATAAATCAAGACTCAATACATTTTTTTAAAAAATTAAAATAATATAAAGCTCCTTCTTAGACCTCAGTTGAGTAAAACTAGAAAATAACTCTAAGAAGAATTTTCAAAACCAAACAAAAAGATGGAAGTTAAACATTCTGCTCCTGTATGATCCTTGAATCAACAATGAAACAAGATGGATGTTTAAAAATTTCTCCGCCGGGCTCTGTGGCCACTGCACTCCAGTCTGGGCGACAGAGTGAGACTCCAACTCAAAAAATAAAATAAAAATAAAATAAAAGTTCCTCAAAATGAATGACAACACTGAAGCAAGTTATCAAAACCTCTGGGACACTACCAAAGCTATGCTCACAGGAAAATTTATTCTGCTTAAGTTCTACATTAATAAAACCAAAAGATTGCATATAGGCAAGCTAGCATCATACCTCAAGGAATTAGAAAACATGAACAAACCAAACCCAAAGCTAAAAGAAGGAAAGAAATAAAAAAGGTCAGAGCAGAACTAAATGTAATTGAAATTTTTTAAAAAGACACAAGATCAATGAAACAAAAAGTTGTTTTTTTCTAAAGATAAACAAAATTGATAGACCACCATCCAGATTTATTAAGAAATGAAGAGAGATTATTCAAGTTAGTTTAATCAGAAAGGAAAACCAAAACAGTACAACTGATATGATAGAAATTTAAAAGATCATCTGAGACTATTATGAACACCTCTATGCAAACAAACCTAACAATCAAGAGAGTATGAATAAATTCTTAGAAACATACAACTCCCTAACCTTGAATCAGAAAAAAATACAAATCCTGAACAGTCCAATAATGAATAGTGAGATTGAAATAATAATTAGAAACCATTCGAACAAAAACAAGGTCAAAGGCCTGATGGACTCGCAACTAAATTCTACCTTCAAAGAATAACTTGTACCAATTTTACTGAAGCTATTCCACAAAATTGACAAGGAAAGAATCCTCCCTAGCCCATTCTATGAAGCCAATATCACTCTGATACCAAAACCAGGAAAAGACAGAACAAAAAAAGAAAACTACAAACCAATATCCCTTATGATAATAGATGTGACAATCCCAAAGAAAATATTAGCAAACGGAATTCAACAACACATAAAAAAATAATAATATCCCTTGGCCAAGTGTGTTTTATCCCAGGGGTGCAAGAGTGGTTCATGTGCAAGTCAACAAATGTGGTTTTCTACATAAACAGAATTAAGAGAAAAATTACATGGTTATTTTAATAGACATAGAAAAAACATGTGATAAAACCCAGAAAGATTAAACACACTCAGCAAAATAGGCATAGAGGGAACATTCGTCAAAATAATAAAAGGTATGTACTACAAACCCACAGACAATGTCATCCTAAGTGGAGAAAAATTTAACACATTTTCCCTAGAAAAAACTAGAAAAAGGCAAGGGTGTCCACATAGTACCAGAAGTCCTAGCCAGAGCTATCAGGCAAGAAAAATAAATTAAAGGTATCCAAATTGGAAAAGAAGAAATCAAACCATCTCTGTATTCGGATGATATGATCTTATACCTAGAGAATTCTAAAGACTCCTCCAAAAGACTCCTGGACTTGATAAATCTATTCGGTTAAGTTTCAGGATACAAAATCCATACACAAAAATCAGTAGCACTGCTATACACCAATAGCAACCAAGTTGAGAATCAAGTCAATAACTCAATTCCTTTTACAATAGGAACCAAAAGGCTAAAATACCTAGGAGTATATTTAACCAAGGAGGCAAAAGATCTCTACAAGGAGAATCACAAAACTCTGATGAAGGAAATTGGAGAGGACACAAACAAATGGAGAAACATTTCATGCTCATGGATTGGAAGAATCAACATTTTTATAATGGCCATATTACCCAAAGTAATCTACAGATTCAATGTAATCCCTATGAGGCTACCAATATCATTTTTCACAGACTTAGGAAAAGCAATCCTAAAATTCATATGGAACCAAAAAAGAGCCAGAGCAGTCAAAGCAATCCTAAGCAAAAGTAACAAAGCTCAAGGCGCTTTACCTAACTTCAAATTCTACTAGAAGGTTGTAATAACCAAAACAGCATGGTCCTGAAACAAGAGCAGACACGTGGACTGATGGAACAAAAAAAAAAATGGAACAAAACAGAAAATCCCCAGAAATAAACCCAAATACCTATAACCAACCAATCCTTGACAAAGTGGACATAAATGTACACTGGGGAAAGACACCCTGTTCAACAAATGGTGCTGGGAAAATTGGATGCCGCATGCAGAAAAATGAAACTTGACCCCTATCTCTCCACATACACAAAAATTAACTCACGTTGCATTAAAAACTAATTTTCAGACCTGAAGCCATAAAAATCCTTGAAGAAAAGCTAGGAAAAACTATTCTGGAGGTTGACCTAGGCAAATAATTTATGGCTAAAATCCTAAAAGCAAATGAAACAAAACTAAAAGTAAAAAAGTGGGACTTAATTAAATGAATAGGTTTCTGTACAGCAAATAAATAAATAATAGCGCAAATAAGCAAGCTACAGAATGGGAGAAGATATTTACAAAGTATACATCTGGTAGAGGACTAATACCCTAAATCTGCAAAAAACTCAAAGAAATAAAAAATATTAATCAAATAACCCCACCTAAAAAGAGGGCAAATGACATGAAGAGGCATCTCTCAAAAGAAGATGTACAAATGGCCCAAAAACATATGAAATGATGCTCAATGTCACTCATCATCAGAGAAATGCAAATTAAAACCACAGTGTGATACCGCCTCACACCAGTCAGAATGGCCATTATTAAAAAATCAGAAAATAATAGATGCTGGCATGGATATAGAGAAAAAGGAACACTTATACACTGTTAATAGGAGTGAATAGTAGTACAATCTCTATGAAAATTGGTATGGAGATTTCTCAAAAACTAAAAGTAGATTTACCATTTGATCCGGCAATTCCAAAGGAACAGAGGTCATTATGTAAAAAAGACATTTGCATTCGCATGTTCACCACAACACAATTTACAACTGCAAAGATGTGTGATCAACCTAATTCCCCATTACCTGATCAGTGAATGATGAAAATGTAGTATATATACACTATGGAACACCATTCAGCTACCAAAAAGAATGAAATAATGCCTTTTGCAGCAACTTGGATGTGATTGGAGAGCATCATCCTAAGGGAACTAACTCAGGAACAGAAAACCAAGCACCATATGTTCTTACTTATAAGTGGAAGTTAAACTAAAGAACTGCAAAGGTATAGTGAATGATGTAATAAACATCAGAAACTCTGAAGTAGGAGGGTGGCAGTGTGGAGGGTCAAAAAATCATCTACCAGGTACAGTGTACACAGTTGGGGGTGGTGGGTTCACTTAAAGCCCAGACTTCTTCACCACTTACCGTGCATCATGAATCCCCATTTACACCTCCTAAAGTTATTGAAATAAAGAAAAAAAAATGTGAAGTTCCTGTTGAAGGCAAATTATACCCAACAGCAGGGATGTTATATTTGACAGAATCAGTGAAAAAGAATGTAAATCTTAGAAAAATTTTAGTAGTAGTGGTAGAAAATAAAGTTTTAAATGACAACTTGTCTATATTCAATATAATTAAAAATATTTGAGTAAACAATGATATAATTAATATAATGAATTTATTTTGTAAATAAATCAAATTTTTGGTTCAAAATAGTCATTGGTACTTTAAAGTCCAAGATAGTAAGATGAAATAATATGAATAAACTTAACTGACATGTTTGTTGCAATTTATAAAATGATTGCCCTCACCACTATATAATTCATCCATATAACAAAAACCACTTGAACCCCAAAAGCTATTAAAATAAAATAAAATGAATGAGAATTAAAATATTGAGATGATATTCTTAATTTTTATCATTCTTCATAGTTAAAGAAATGATTTTTATATTAGTAAATTTGATATAAAATAATTATCTGCTTTATTAAAAATATTCACTTTGAGAAGAATAGCAAATTACTTAGAGATATCTTAATAATATCTAAAATGGTAAACACTCTTCAATTATTGATGTAATTAAGATATAGGCACTCAAGTGTTTGTTATATACTAAGCTATAGGGAGACCAGATCATTTATTTTACCTACTATTATTCTGGATTTTACCTACTATGCATTTTCCTATCTGATCCAAGATGCAGTCAACATTTTATTTTCTAAAGACCATGTAGTCTTTCCCAGAAAGAAGACTCTTTGTTACTTTGCTTTAATCTAAATACAGTCACTTGAAATCAATATAAAAACACGTTACTTGATATATCTAAAATATTCAAGATAAGAGATATTGGCCACATCAAAATTAGTAGGTGCCAGTGCTATTTTTTTTTCTTAATCTAATGTTAAAAAATAAAACTTTTTGTATGTTTGAGGATTTTCAATTTATAATATTCTTTCATATATGTCACAAAGTGAAGTGTTATTATCCCTGTTTCATGGAAGAAGAAACACAGAACATTTAAGTGACCTAAATATAGTTACATAACTACCCAGAAGCACTGACGACTGAAACCTATGTCTGCCACTTCCACTTCAGTGCTGTTCTGCATGTTTCTATCCACTTAACCATCGCCTCTGAAGATGACTGCTTCCAGGAGGATTCTTGCTTCTTTGGGCCAGCAAGTAGACACACTGCACTAGTGTTTACAATGGCACCCAGGTTTAAAGAATACTTTTTTGTTTGTTTGTTTTGAGGGGAAGAGATAGTTAAAGGCTTTTCTTGTCATTGTTTGCTTAAAAATAGAACTACCATTCAATACACCAATCCTACTATTGGGTATCTACCCAAAAGAAATCATTATATCAAAAAGATACCTGCACTCTTATGTTTAGTGCAGCACTATTACAAGATCAAAGATTACAGAGTCAACCTAGTATCCACCAACAGGTGACTAGATGAAGAAATGTCAGATGTATATACAAAAGGTGCCAAAAAAAGTATACATATTTTAAGAAAGGAAAAATCTGTGTTAAAACTGTAATAATCTATACCAATAATAAAAAAATGAATACAAGTCATGTTTGACTTCTGCAATTACAAGAGGTGCTCAAAGTGGTTACTATCAGTGTCCAGACATTTCTGATTCCAGTGCACCACTGTTTGAGCAATGTTGACTTGTATCGCCACTCATGCCATTTCATTTTCCTCCCCAAAACACCACCAGTGTAGCTGGTTTTCTACAGTACACCAATTTCTTTAAGGTCCCCCATAGTTGGAAGTCAAGGATTATTAAGTCAGGAGAACGTGGGGAAAACTGAACCTCACTGTTCCTTTCAATTTAAACTGTGCTTCATCAGACAAAATCATGTTCCCCACAAATTCCTCATCCTCTTGTACCATGTTTTGGAAGCACTCACAATACTGTACCTTTCCATCAGGGTCATCTTCATTCAGTGCATGTAATAATCTTGGAATGAGAACTTTCCATTTTGCTATTTTAAGAATGTAGTGTGCGCTTGTTCTGCTAACTCCTGTGTCACGTGCACATTGCTTGGTAGACTTCCATGGCAACCAAGTAAACTGTTCCAACACCATAGCAGAAGGAGTAGGAGTTGTTGCTGTATGAGGCATTCTTAGATCTTCCCTTGTGCACATCACATACCTAGTACCTTGAGTCTCAAACTTTTTCTGAATGCATGCAATTGTTAGGCATGTTGGAGGTTCTGTTGCATACTCATGCCTCCATAGTCATTGTACTTCCACAATGTTCTCAAATTTCAAATACCTCGTCAAAATGGTCTTGTGCTCCTCAAGTGACAACCATGCTTCCAGCGTTTTCTTTCACTGTCCTGCCTGTCGCATGGTGACACTAGCATTCATTTGACTAATGACATCTTTTAAGTGAACGTCATACTACACATTGCTACTGTAATTCAATTCAACTTCAAAAAGAAATCCATAGATAACATCTCTTAAAATATATATACATTTTTGCCACCTCTGGAATATTTCTCTCTCTATATATGTATGTGTGTGTGTGTCTGTCTGTCCATCTATCTGTATCTATCTATCTATCATCTACCTATCTATCTACCTATTATATACATAAAAAATAATGCAATCATGTCATTTGCAGTAACATGGATGGAACAAGAGAACTTTACCTTAAGTAACACAACTCAGAAAATCAAATGCCACATGATCTCACTTATAGGTGGAAGCTTAATAATGTGTAGACATAGACATAGAGTTTAGAATAATAGTTATTGAAGACTTGGAAGAGTGGAAAAGTGGAAGAAGGATGAAGTGTGAGAAGTTACCCAATGAGTACAATGTACACTATTTGGGTGATGGTTACACTTAAAAGCCCAGGCTTTACCACTATGTAATATGTTTGTGTAACAAAACTGCATTGTACCCCTTAAATTTATACAAATTAAATAAAAGCCAAATGTAAGCATGCTTTTAATTTTTAATTTAAAAAACTATAATAGTCTTTTATCACTCTGAGAATAGAAGTACCATATCAATGCAAAAATAACTCATAACACTCTCCTGTACATATCTAACTCATAAAACATGCCATATTTTAAAAACTAGATATTTGTAACAAGAATATGGTTACCAAATGAAAAATAACAATAACACACAAGAATAATAAAGAACCAGAGGTAAAGGCCTTTTTGTTTCCTAAATCAATTTGAACATGTCCAGAAGTCCAAAAGAAAGAAAAGAAAATCACTCTTTACCATGTGTCGGGTCCTTAAGTAAAGGACTGTTCAACAACAGGCTAAGAGGATGGGGGGAAAGGTCTTTCAGAATAGGAGCAGGCATTTCATTTCCAAGGACTGAAGCTCCATGAAGAATAGAATTTAATGCCAATATGGATGATATTTGGGTAAATAAGGATTCGCACAGACAAAATACATAAAGCTAGAGTAAGAGATAACTTTGTGCTACCCCAGCTGAGTTCTATACAGTAGTATCTCTGGAAACTGTCTGGGTTACAGTAATGTGGGATAATGAGCCACCAAAAATAATTAGCACTAAATAACCCAAAAAAGATAGTTAAAGCAAGTGCAGTTTTGAAATGGTTTTTGAACAAAGAAATATTTCTTTATACAAAAGAATGTTTAAGGAGACCTTAAGGTCTCTTTAAAAGACAAAAAAAAATTATTCTATAGTTCATATACTAATCTGCTAGACATCCTTCATGGAACACATAACATATATCTTCCCCCACATAAAACTCATGCAAACTATTCTTACTTTCAGAATATTAACATGCCCTGGGTTCAAAGTAACCATGACATCCTAAATTATCAGAATAAGAATTGCAGTGAAACAATGCACACTGGCTTACACACACACACACACACACACACACACACACACACACACACACACAAACTGCCTATTTGTGAAATTGGATTGTAAATAAAAATTCAAGAACTCTATAAGCAAGTTCTAAATTAAGTAACATTGTATAAGTCCACCTACTTATTAAGTCTCTTTCTTATAGAAGCAGCTTACAGTTCTATTGGATCACAAGGGTGTCCCTTGCACACAACTCCCAATCGGAACATGCCTATTTGTCACAGTCTTCTGTATCACCTGCAAACACAAGAAAATAATCAAAATACCATTACGCTAGAGGAGAAAAACCTCCTGCTGTTTTGGCGATAAGACTTTGTTTCAGCTCTTTTTTCTTAAGAGTCAGCAGGAGCCAAATTTATTTATGGGTTAGAAAATACATTCGTTAAAGTCTAGAAAGCAGATGAAATGTATAATGAGGCTGGAACCAATATTTATGCATATTTAACAAATAATTTAAGATACATATTATTTTAAATATACCATGTATTACTATTTCTGTTCATGCATACATACATACCAACAGTCAGATACACAGAAAACTATATTTCTTATTTAAACTCCACTTAAAGGTGTCACAGAATTTGGAGCACCAGGTCGTTCTTACTTGAGTTTCTCATGACCTTATAACTTTTCAAAAAGTTGAATTTGAACATTACCTACTGGTAGAATCATACCAGGATACGTTGTACTTTTACCATGAAAGACTGCTATCAGAAAATACAATTGTTTAATTTATTTTAACCTCTGTTAATAAGCAGAAATTCTGAAAAGATTCAAAATAATTCAGAGAATTCATTGTGGTACTTCACATTTTAGCCAAGTATCTCTCTCTATAATATAATTATGACTTTATCTCTCATGCCTCGCCACTGTCTCTTTCCTACCAAAGAGAAAAGCCCCCCCAAAACAAAAACCATACACATCAGTGCTTCCCCAGGCTGGGCCTTTCCTACCCTACTGCTCCCCCTTGTACCCCTCTTAGTCTTTTTGATGTATGATTACTGATTAGCCTTCATCTCTCTCACTCAAAGATAAACTCCATGAGAGTAGTGAACACATACATGTTAATACAGCATTTAGTAATATGGCTAGCACAATGGGTTGCACTTAGTAAGGGCTTATAAGAATATCTTGTGCGAATGAGCCATGCTCTTCCGTCTAGACACTTATGATATTCATAAGAGAGAGGAAAAAAACTGGACCCTTAGGATTTACATTATACCAAGGGGGAAAAGACCAAGCAGTACACAAAATAAACCAGTAAATTATACAGCTTATTAAAAATGATAAATGTTATACAATATAGAAAATATTATATCAGAGTAGGGGCCAAAAGTGCCAGCAGTGGAAAGCAATATGGAGGTAGAAATTTTAAGTATGATTTTAAATACATATACATCTGTTTGAGAAGGCAATATTTCAGCAAAGGCTTAAAGGAAGTGAGGCAATCCACCATGTGAATCTGTAAGGGAAAAGGATTCCTGAGAGATGGGACATCCCATGAAAAGGCGGGAAGTCTCCTGGAATAGACAAGTGGCCAGTGTGGCTGGAATAGAGTGAGTGAGTGGGACAGTACTGGTCAGAATTATTGGACACATAATGGGAACCAGATACTTTGATGAAAATAATGAAAATTATAAGATTTTTAAATGCTTGTTGATACAGTCTTATTACTAGCAAACACAATTTATAATGCTGATGATAATATCCTAGTAGATAGGTATATGATTATTATATATTTCTAGGTTAATTCCCCAAATTAGAAGTCAATCCCATTTCTCACAAATCCTTTTGGGAATTTTTTTTCTTAAATTTCAAAAGTATTATTTAGTGACATCATACCAATTTGTTCATCTTAATTGTCAATGGAATCTAACTTTGCTTGGAACATTTGTGGTCAGGAAATAGTTATGTCTCTCACTACAGCATATTGAATTCAGCTGACTATTATTTAATGCAATTATTTAAATGATTTAGTGTGCTAACTTATGACAAAATTAAACATGATTTCTACTTGTTATCCACTGAAAACTCAGATCAAATAACTTGAAATAGATCAAAGACCTACGTGTAAAAGTTAAAACTCAAAAGATTTTAGAAGAAAACAGGTAAGTCTTTATGATACTGGATTTAGCAAATAATTCTTAGATATGACACCAGTAAATTTCTGCAGTGAGTTAAATGAAGAAGGACTGCATTGATGGGTTATCTAGATCTAACAATATTTACATTTGAATAGATACAGCTTGATTATAATACCAACAGCCTCTAATATAAAAGTTAAAAATATAAAACTGTTAGAAGAAAATAGGGGTAAATCTTCATGACATTGGATTTAGCAAATAATTTTTAGATATGACACCAAAAACAATAACAAATACAAAAAAAGAGATAAATTGGACTTTAATCAAAATTACAAATTTTTATACTTCAATTGGCAAATCATATATCTGATAAGGGTCTTCTATCTAGAACACATATAGAATTTTTACAACTCAGTAATTTTTTTAAAAAAACCTATCCAATTAAAAATTAGGAAATTGGTAACAACATGTGACCCATAGAATATGGTATAAATGATTGTATCTCTGTCAAGATTTGGTTGCAAAAGACACCACATCATCTATTTTGGTCACTCTCTCCTACTCTCATGGATCACTCACTCTGGGAAAAGCCAGCTATGATGCTGTGCATGGCGCTATGGAGAGCCCTGGGTGGTGAGGAAGTGAAACTTCCTGTCAGCAACCATACAAATGAGTTTAGAACCGGATCCTCCTTTGTCAAAGATGAGTTGGTTGAGAAATTGAGACTTTTCTTCCCGAATCTCTATCCTGTTCCATTGGTCTATGTGCCTGTTCTTGTACCAATACCAGACTGTTTTGATTACTGTAGCCTTATAGTAAAGTTTGAAGTCTGGAAGTGTGATACCTCCTGCTTTGTTGCTTTTGCTGAAGATTGTTTTGGCTATTTGTGGTAATTTATGTTTCCATATGAATTTCTGTATTGTCATTTCCAGGTCTGAGAAGAATGATGTTGGTAAGTTAATGGATATTGGTTTGAATCTGTAGATTGCCTTTGGTAGGATGGACATTTTAACAATATTGATTATTCCTATCCATGAGCATGGAATATTTTTCCATTGGTTTATGTCTTCTTGGATTTCTTTGAGCAGTGTTTTGTAGTTCTCATTGTAAAGGTCTTTCACTTCTCTGGTTAGGAAGATGTCAAGGTATTTCATTTTGTGTGTGTGTAGATATTGATAATAAAAATAAAAAACGTCTTTATCACTTAGAGGTACATACTAAAGTATGTACAGGCAAAGTCATATGCTATCTGGAATTTTTCTTAAAAGTCAAGTAAAATAAAAAGAATTAGGGAAATAGAATATGTGAAACAAGAATGGCAGTATGTCCTTAATTGTTGAAGCTGAGTGATGGACATTAATTATACTCTTCTTTATATTTGTATAAGCTTAATATATTCCATAATAAAAACTTGAAAAGGCAAAATAAAAAGAAGCTGATCCTCCTCCCCAGTCTAGCCACTAGATGACTGCAGCCCAAATGACAGCTTGACTGCAGCCTCATGAGTGATCCTGAGCCAGAACCACCCAGCTAAACTGCTCCTAGATTCCCAAACCTCAAATTGTGTGAGATATTAAATGTGTGTTGTTTTAAATTGCTAAATTTTGGAGCAATTTGTTATGCAACTGGAGAAGAGTAATATGCTATCTGATAGAAATACTTCCTTTGGTTGCAAGATGGGATTTTATAATTATCAACATATCTTCCATCTCTAGTATTTGTTTAAAGAAAAATGTGAGGTGCGCCTCATCAACAAATGACCATTTGTGCACCTAACCATGAATTGTACCCCACATTTTTAAAATTAAAAAAAAGAAAAATGTAGATGGAAAGAAGCTGCTCATTATGCATTATAAGCAGACAATGTAACTATAGAGTTTAACCAAAGTAATTCTGTAGACAATGAAATATTTCTGCAAGGGAAAGATTAACAGGAAATAATCTTTATTGTTTTCCACGAATAGCCTGTTCATCTCTGCTATAAAATTAGAAGTTCTGAATACTAGCAGCATAGGTGGACAGATAGCACATACCATTATCCATAATATTAAGACAGTATTTGACTGAAATATTAGGTTCATAAGATATACATACATATGAATATATATATATATACCTTACATTACAGTGATAGAAACAAATGTTATTGATCTGTCTCACTAGGATAGTTGTATTTGTGAGAAGCTATTATCATAAAATGTCCCAAACCAATATATAAACCTAAAAAAAAAATCAGGCAAAAGGAAAAGAAAAGGAAAATGTATGCAACAGGATAGGAGTTATTTAACTAATTCAGCCATCAGTGAGTGGGTGAGCGCTTTAGAAAACTCAGTACCTGAGATGAGTGTATGGATATTAGACTTGCCTAAAGTGCCAAATTTATATAAAAATTACTCTTGGGATTTGATTTGTTTTCTGTGAGTTACAAAAAGTTATAAATTACTAAAAAGTATAGCCTTCCTTTAAAAAAATAGAAGATTTGTTTGCACAGATTCCAGTTGATTCTCGAGCAATGTAGTCATAAGGAAATAGACAAAGAAGCAAAGGACTTGCCTAGACAGCTCCAAAGAATCCAATGCCCTGTGCTGACCATTCATCTAGTGAAGGCTTGGAAAAGATGTAACCCACCAGGCATCCTCCAGTTCTTAGGATGAGCGTTTATGCTCTAATTGTCATTATGTTGATTTTCTGTGTTCCCTAATTACTCTGCATCATCCAAGCAAAGGATTAGTGAAATTGCTTCATTCTTTATCTGTGGCAAACTCAAATTTACATCCTTTTCCAAATTGAGGATTGCTTGTTGTGTAGTTAGGTAGAGTGTAATTACTTATAGAAGACTTGCAAGAAGTGATGGAGGCTAATTGCTAATTAGGTAGTTTTAGTCAACGTAATTTATTTTGAAAAATCAAACTGGGCTCGGTGGCTCAGCCTGTAATCCCGCGCCTTTGGGAGGCTGAGGTGAGTGGATTGCCTGAGCCCGCGAGTTCGAGATCCGCCTGGGCAGCGAGACCTCATCTCTACAATAAATCAAAAAATCAGCCGGGCGTGGTAGCGCATGCTTGTAATTCCAGCTACTCAGAAGACTGAGGCGGAAGGATCGCCGGAGCCCAGCAGGTGAGGCTGCGGTGACCGAGTGAGACTCCAACTAAAAAAAAAAACAAAATCAGCTAAAAGAAAAATAGCTCCCTGGTCAAAATGATCTCTCATGTATTTTACAAATTTCAAATTTCATTAAATCACTGAGATTAATAAGCAAATTATAAGAAGCAAAATGCCATAGGAGAGTTTTGCATACTGAACAATTCAGTATTAATTATATTAATCTGATTAAGTTTTACTAGAAATCTATCATTCTTTGAGAGAAAGAATTTTGACTCATACACAGAGAAAAGGAGGGGGAGTCTGACAAGTTCTGTGGTGGGTTTTGCTTTGTGCAGTCAAAGGAGTTTTGGGAACCAAGTTAAATGCAAAGGTGAAATTGAAAGATTCCAATCTTTCTAATTTCTTCATGGTTTTGCCTAAGGCCGTGACAGCAATTGTCGCACCTGAAGAAAGCCCTGCCATCTGCTGCATTTGGGCAGCCTCAAGTTTGCCTCTGTTGGAGTTGAGCTTCCAGAATCAGTTTGGAAGACTAAGAACTTCAGTTTTCATTAATTCAGCTCAAAGTCCCCACAGACAAGCATATTTCATCTAGATTTAGCAGTTTAGCCTGCATTTCCCTGCATAATTCCCATCCTTCAGTGCTACAAATTGAAGGAAAAAAAGAGCAAGTGAAAGGAAACAGTCCTATTGAGATTTGACTCAAGGCAGGGATTCCAAGAAACCAAGTGGCAGGCTGCCTGGGAGGAGGTTCAAACTGGGGAAACACAGACAAGGCAGAGGTATAGTGTACAGTTGAAGGTCAATGCAGATGGAGAATGAATCTAATGAACCAGTTGAGGATGCAAGAGCTGGAATTTAACCACTGATAGATCATCAAGGATTAAGAGCCAGTCTTACACAATACTGACCAAAGAACAATGACATTGGGCTCCCTTTCTCTGGCTGTGTTGGATCTCAGATTACTAGTGACCTCCATGTGGGAGGCAAGTTTAGCATATACATCTCATGGTTTAGATGAAGAGGATCCCCAGTATGTTGAAATGATGACAGCATATGGATGCATTCCCCACGTCTTCTCTTTCCCTCTCTTTTTTTAGTTCAGCATACAAGCATTTCCCTGGATCTAAGGAATCTCAACACTCTTTTCCTAAAAATACAAGAATCTGATGGATAGACTTCATAGATTTTCCATTTTATAATTGATTTTGCCAACATGAAGCTAGTCCTCTGGAATGTAATTTAACAAAACCTATATGACCTGTTTATATGAGGGGGAAACTTAAAAAAAACTCAGAATTATATTCTGGAGAGTAGGCCCCTTGTAATACAATCAGAATTTATTCTTCTAGATCAAATAGTCAACTAAAATTTTTATCTGGAAATTTTGAGAAGGTTGTGTCATGATTTGCAGAAAAAACATCCCGAGTTGTAAATAGGCGACTGGTTCTTCCACCATGGCAACCAACACACCTCCCCACACTGCACTGAGTATTCAGCAGTTTTTGACCAAAAACATCATGACCCCATACCCCACTCTCCTTCTTCACCCAATCTCGCTCAAAGTGACATATTTTTGTTTCCCAGATGACAAAAGTCCTCAAAGGGAAATGCTTTGCCAATGTGGAAGAGGTAAAATTTTAAATGATAGAAGCACTAAAAGGCATCAAAATTGATGAGTTCAAATACTGGAGCAGTAGAAAAAGTGTTTCAATAGGTGTATTGCATCAAAGAGTACTGTGAAGTTGACTGACGTTTAAACATGTAAGAATAAATACACAATTTTTTAAATAAATAAATTCTTTTTTTTTATCCCCTTATATACCATCAGGGAAAAAAGGGGGAGGCACGTAACAACACAAAAGGTACCTAGTCCTTAGTCAGGGGAAGTGAGGGAAAATTGGAGGCCCAAACTTTACCTACATGCAACCTACTTGTATAGTTAACCCTTATTGTCCCTAATAATAAAATAAAAATATCTGCATGTGTGGTGCTTAAAAAAACTTTGACTAGAAAAAGACTACTTGCTTTCATTATCATAATAATTGAGTCAATATTAACCAAATTATTTTTAATGCTTAGGGAGTTATTTGCTTTAAGGGAAAATGGCTTCTCACTTATGTAGTTTAATGTTCTAGAGTAACTACAATTTATTTAAAAGAAAAGGCACATTAAAAAAGAGAATGTTCGAAGCACACCTTTCACTTTTGATAGCAAGCTTCCTTTCATAGGCTATGTCAAGATGAACCTTAATTGATTAATTATACATGAATTCATTTTCTGTATAAATTCTTAACTTGTAGGCACCAAGTACCAACATAAAATGAGCAGGAAGACATAGGCATTGTCCTTACTGAACTTAAAACCTCAGTTGAAATTAAAGCATTTTCGTCTAGAATTTTCTTTTTCTTCTTTGACCATACATTTTGCAGTACATCAGATTTTAGAACTATTTATAAAAGCTTCCTTTATGTATTTCTCAAATTTTGCAATTTATTTAATATGTATTTTACTTAAATATTACTTACGAGTGATTAGACTTCAAGCAAATTTTAATAAGAATTCATTTAAACAAATGGAATAATTTATTTAACTCTGACATATAGGTGTAATTGCATTTTAGGTAATTAAAAGCAACGTGCACAGATACCGACTCTGTTAGTTTTCTGTCACTGTGGTAACAGACCACCACAAATTGAGTGGCTTAATACAACACAAATTTATTTTCTCATAGTTCATGTGGTCATAAGTCTGCCACAATTCTTACCAGGCTAAAATACAGGTGTTAGAAGAGCTGCAAACCTTTCTGCAACTTCTAAGGGAGAATTCATATCCTTGCCTGTTCTAGCTTCTACAAGCTTTCCTCATTCCTTGGTTCATGGTTCCTTTTTCTGTCTCCAAAAGCAACAATAGCCAGTCTCATTCTTCTCACGTTGCCATCTTTCTGGTACTCTTCTGCCTCCTTCTTCCACTTTTAAGAACCCTTATGATTATTGGTCCAACCTGGAAACTCCAGGATAAATTCCCTATGTTAAGGCTACTTTAGTAGTAATCTTAATTCTATCTGTAATTTTAATTCCCTTTTTCCTTGTAACCTAACATATTCATGACTTTGGCTAATAGGGTATGGACAGTTTTTAAAATATTATTCTGCCTATATCTACTACAATTTTTCTGTCTGTGTGAGAAGTGGCCACTTATCCAGCCTAATATATATCAACTCTCTTCAGGAGAAAATTCTACCACCTCTGTAACTTACCTGTTTTAATTTTTATTAACTTCTTTCACAGTTCCCCCTTTATAATCTAAAGTCAAACTATATAAAATTTCAGTTAGACAAGAAAAATTAATTCAGGAGCTATTGTACAACATGGTGACTATGGTTAATAACATTGTATTGTTCACTTGAAAACTGCTAAAAGTAGATTTAAATGTTCTTACCACATGCACAACATAATACATATGTGAGGTAGTAGATACTTTAGCTTGATTTAGCCTTTCCATAATATATTCATACATCAAAACATAATTTTGTACACCATAAATATATAATTTGTATTTGTCAATTATTTATAACAAATATATGACAGAAATGGAAAAAAATAGGCTACCTTTTACTGTTTGAGCCATCTTACTATTTATGGTTCTGGGAGTCACTAGCCAATCTTCTCCACTTGAAAGCAGTTCATTTTCAGAAACCATCATTGCACTCAGGCTTAATTGTTGACAGATGCCTAAGAGACTGGCTTTATGCACAATATTAAATATGTTTATCTTATATGTTTGATAATAGGGAGTAATAATAAGTTTGAGACTAACAATAGAAGCTAACTAGTGGAAACATTATTCTAAACTTTTTGTCATTATTAATTCATTGAATTATCTTAAAACTTTGAGAATGAAAAGTTTGGTGGGAAGGAATATAATTTACTATATCTGTAAAGATTATGATTCTGTAACCTTTGAACCCAGCCCTGCAAATAAAAACTAACTAATAAGTAATAATGTTTTATTTTATGCTGATACTAAGGGAACCACTTGGTATGAAAATGTGTCCTGGTATAATAATGGAAGCCAATATTTGTGAATACTTACCAGGTTCCAATACTGTTTTTAGTGCTCTACAGAACTGATCTCATTTAGTCTTCCTCATAGTTTTACTAGGTAAGTAATAATATCCCTATTTTACAGATATGGAAATTTAGACACATTGAAATTAAATAAATTGACCAGGGACACACAACTGTGGATCACTGAGGCTGGTTGGAGCCCAGAAGTGTGGGCACAGAGTGCGTGATCAAAATTACTCAGGTGTGTGGCCCACATATTGCCTGTATATTGCTATGTCTGTGAGGATTTTTAAATCCATTTCTTTAGATCCAGTATCAGGAACTCATTTGAACAATGGCCAGTTTTCTTGCTAACAAGTATACAATTTAGTGTTATTTAATACAAAAATGCATTTGTTTATTTGTCTGTTTATTTCGTGCCACTGTTTCACAAAAATACAAGGGTACAATGTAAGCGTCCAGTGCCTCCTCTTTAGTTATTTTTGATAATATGACTCACCTAGACAGGTACACAGTACACGCTTGCATGCATACCCTGTGCACACACACTCACCTACACAAGGACTGTCCAAGAATTGCTTTTACCTCCTTAGTTAAGGGAATTAGAAGTCCTTTCTTTCTCATCCTCTGTGATGTGTGTTAGTTCACTAGTATAAGTATACTAGTAATGTTCACTAGTATAAGAATAACAAGAGAAGCTCACTAGTGGAAACATTATTCTAAACTCTTTTTTCAGTTTGTGTCTGGCTGTATCCTGCTACTTTGCACCAAAAGCTTTCTTTGAATAGCTTTAGTTTTAATTAAATGTAGAACTGCATAGCTATGCATATGTCATTTAAAGATGCAAGTAGTTCTCCCTCACCTTTTTTTTTTTTTTTTGAGTTGGAGTCTCACTCTGTCGCCCAGACTGGAGTGCAGTGCCCGCTCCCGGCCACCGCAGCCTTGACCTGCTGGGCTCTGGCGATCCTTCCGCCTCAGCCTTCCAAGTAGCCGAATTATAGGCATGCGCTACCATGCCTGACTGATTTTTTGATTTATTGTAGAGATGAGGTCTCGCTACCCAGGCAGGTCTTGAACCCGCGGGCTCAGGCAATCCACTCACCTCAGCCTCCCAAAGGTGCAGGATTACAGGCTGAGCCACTGAACCCGGCTTCTCCCTCACCTTTCACAGAGGAAGAAGGGGCTGAGGCTATAGAATCTTAGTGTTGGAAGAAATCTAAGTACCTAATTACCTAATCGTGAAATCATTTTTATATAGTTCTCCTGGCACTTTCGGTGATGGTGAACAAACTTCCTTACCAGGCATTCCATTCCATCTTTTAGCAGATCTAGTTATTAAAAAGTTGTTTCATTGTTGAGATGAGTTTCTATTCACTTGTTCTTTCCTTCTGGTATTAGCTCACTGAGCTTCACTATGTGGCATGTAGTAGGAGCTCAGTATACATCTGTGGCTGAAGAAACTCATCTACCTTTTAACACGATGGGCATTCACCCCAGTCCAGCAGATGTCTAGTCACAGCTACTAGCAGTTAGATAGGATCTCTGCTTACCAGTTCACCTGCTGCAGGAGACAGTCATACACAGGTCATTTTAATGAAGTATATGCTATTGAATAGGCACAGCTGCCGTGGGATTCCAGAGAAGGGGGCTTTGAGTGGTGCAGAGAGGTGGAAAAGAGAGGAAGACGTCACAAAATGTTTTCTACAGTAGGTAAATTTGAGTTGAATCTTAAAGATCAGAAGAAGTTATCCCATGAAAAAGGAATGCTGAAGTAAAAGGGCACTTTGAGAAGAGGAATAGTAGCAAATAGCATGGAGACATGGCAGTGTGTCAGAAAAATATAAAGAGTGCCATAATGCAAGAGTGCAGATTTATAGTGGGGAACAGAGGAGCAAGACTGGAGGGTGAGAAAGCAGGACATTGACACCATGAGTGCTGTGGGTGATCACTTCATATTTGTGGGAGTGGGGATCAAGGAAGGCACAGGATGCCACCCGGCAGCTGTTCTGTTCAGCTTCTTATCAGACTGAGCAGCTACTCCCTTTCTTTCTTATCTTCTATGATGTGTGTTCAGTTCCGTTCCCATCATGGGGGTACTCTGCCTTTTAGATACCAATACACCACTTGAAATGGAAATCCAGACGTTGAACTGAATATGCTAGATGTTTCCTGACAGAACCAGGGCATGACAAGATTCGTGTTTCTCCTTTGCACACTCTAATTCCATTAACACAACCTGTTTGTGTTAACTTCTTGGTAAGCCAGGTCACACTGTTGATTTGAGTCTAATAGCCGATGAGAATGCTAGATCTTTTTGAGATGACCTACTTTGTTGCCAGGATTTTTCAAGTCTTTCTGGATGTCTTTTCATTTTATTTAGCCTATGTGCATTTCATTGCATTGTGAAACTTCATCCAGTTCACTGTGTCTTATTATTTCCTGAGGAGATGGCTGAAATAAAAATTGTGTCTGTAGTGTAAAGACCAGTTTAGCTTTTTGCCATTTACCTGTTTGTAAGCATGCTTTTGCATATCGGGGCAAAGCATCATAGATATGTTTGTTCCTAAGAATTTAAGTCTTTGTAAAAGGCATAAGAACGTTTCACACTCACTTCCGCCATATAAAATATGTATATCTAGTATTTATCTAGAAATAGTAATATTAAGTAATAAAATTAATTAACCATGCAAGATAGTCATTTATATATTTTTTACTTTATTATAAGGACGTGGAGTACAAGTCAGGATTAGGTATATAAGTAGTCTACCTGTAGGTGAAGTTTGGGTCTCCAACTGGTCGTCACTTCCCCTGATTTAGGACCAGGTACCCTTAGTGGTGTTACATGCCCTCCTCCCCACCTTGGCAGTGTCCCACTACTGCCAATTCTCCTCTTGTAGTATTGTGATAACTGTTCAGAAGTCACATATGAGTTGAGAACATGTGGTATTCAGATCTTTGTTTCTATAATACATCACTGATTATGATGGACTCTAAATCCATCCAATTTGCTGTGAAGTCCATGATTTTGTCCTTCTTTATGGCTGCATAATACTCCATCAATATAAGTATCACATTTATTTCTTTATCTAGTCCAATTTTGATGGGCAGAAGGGTTGATTCATGTTTTTGCTATTGTGGATAGTTCTGCAAATAAGTATGTGTGTGCAGGTATCTTTTTTGTGGAATGATTTGAGTTCCTCTGAGCATATTCCCAGGAGGGGGATTGCTAGGTCATGTGGAAGGTGAGTTTCTAGTTCTTTTAAAGGCACCACATTGTTTTCCTTAGAGATTGAACTAGTTTGCACTCCTACCAACAGTGTAGAAATGGTCGCTTTTCCCTACATCCTCTCCAGCTTCTGTTGTTGAGTTTTTAACGATGGCCTCCTTTGTTGCCAGGATTTTTCAAGTCTTTCTGAATGTCTTTTCATTTTATTTAACCTATGTGCATTTCATTGCGTTGTGAAGCTTCATCCAGTTCACTGTGTCTTATTATTTCCTGAGGAAATCACGGAAATGAAATTTGTGTCTATAATGTAAATACCAGTTTAGCGTTTTGTCATTTACCCATTTGTAAGCAGGCATTTGCATCTTCAGGCAAAGCATCATAGATATACTTGCTCCTAAGAATTTAAGGCCACATATAAAATTTTTCTGGAGTTAAGTGGCATCTCAATGTGGTTTTGATTTTCACTTTTCTGATGATTAGTGACACTGAGCATTTTTTCATGTGTCTGTTGGCTGTTTGTGTGTCACCTTTCAAGAAGTGTCTATTCATATCTTTGTCCACTTTTTAATAAGGCTGTTTTTGTTGTTGTTTTCCTTTGGACTCGTTTGAGTTCCTTGTAAATCCTGGTTGTTAGACCTTTGTCAGATATACAGTTGGCAGATATTTTTTCCATTCTGTGAGTTGTCTCCCTGCTCTCTTGATGCCTTCTTTTGCTGTGCAAAAGCTTTTCATTTGATGAGGTTCTACTTGTTTATCTTGTCTTTCGTGGCATATGCTTTTGGGATTATGAGAAAGAATTGGTTGCCTATTCCAATACGCATAAGAATGTCTCCTGCATTTTCAACGCAATACCCATAAAATTACCAGCATCATTCTTCTCAGACCTGGAAACAACAATATAGAAATTCATATAGAAAGAAATAAAGAGCATGAATAACCAAAACAATCCTCAGCAAAAGAAACAAAGTGAGAGGTTTCACACTTCCGGACTTTAAACTTTACTACAGGGCTACAATAATCAAAACAGCATGGTATTGGTACACAAGAACAGGCACTTAGACCAATGGAACAGGATAGAGATTCTGGAAGCAAAAACTCAATCTCTCAACCAACTCATTTTTGACAAAGCTATCGATAATAACCACTGAAGAGAAGAGACCTTGTTTAGCGAATGATGCTGGGAAAACTGACTGACCACATGCAGAAGAATGAAACAGGACCCCTACCTATCATCATATATAAAAATAAACTCTAAATGGATCAAAGACCTAAATGTAAAACCTCAAACTATAAGAATCTAGGATAGTCATTTATATTTAATGTGTCTTTTTAAAAAATAAATTAAATTGTATATCATGCCTGAAGGATTCCTGAACTGTCCAAGATAGTTCAGCCTTATAAGTGACCTTAACTTTGCATGATTTGTAACCATAAGTGAAATGTAACTTGAACTATTTCTTGCAAATTCCTATACTAAAGAAAAATTAAGCATAAGGCTAACCAATTAGAAGTTGCCAACTAACTAATAATTATATAGCTAGGAACTTTCTAGCAAGATGATAAGGTAACTGTGTAATTGTAACCAATTGAATGTCCGCTTTGCTTTGCTTCTGTTCATCTTAGAGAAAAGCCTTCCCTTTGCATTCCCTCAGTGGAGTCCCCAAACCACTTCCAGATAGGGGCTGCCTAATTAATGAATCTCCATTTGTAAAAAAATAACTTTTTAAAGTTTTATTGTGTCTCAGTTTATCTTTTAACACTGTACATAAACTGAACAACATATCCCTAAAGAAGATAATGTTTATTTATTTTGCTTTCTTTTCAGGCAAATGTAGAGTCATTATTAAATATTTATTTATTTATTTATTTTTGCGTTGGAGTCTCACTCTGTCGCCCAGACTGGAGTGCAGTGGCTGCTCCTGGTCACCACAGCCTCGACCTGCTGGGCTCCGGCGATCCTTTCACCTCAGCCTTCCAAGTAGCCGGAATTACAGGCATGCGCTACCACTCCTGGCTGATTTTTTAAATTTATTGTAGAGATGAGGTCTCGCTGCCCAGGCGAGTCTCGAACCCGCGGGCTCAGGCAATCCACTCACCTCAGCCTCCCAAAGGCTTGGGATTACAGGCTGAGCCACCGAGCCCGGCTATTATTAAATGTTTAACCACAACATAAATGCTCTTTGTTTTCGAATTATGTGATCCTGCAATTATATGTACATTTTCAAAGTCATGTCCTTGCTATCATAAATTGTTTTCTACTTCTAAGGAGTTCTGGTTCTTGATATTATAGACTGGAATCTGTAGAGAATAATAGAGAATTGGATAGATAAAATAGAATAATAAAATATAGCACTTAGCATAGAGAGATTGTTCTGATTTACAGTAGATGTTTTGCATTTGGGAATTCTGTTTCACTAATCAACTTGTCTGCTCTCTAAGGGCACAATAGGCCCCTTGACAAAAGTTGACTATAGATTATTTTTGTTCTTGCATATTACTTCAGTAATTTGTATTATTTTTCAAAAATATATTAGCATTGCTGCTGATTATTAGTTGTTAAACTATGTAATGACATGTAAGTCAAGTACTGCAACCTAGTAAATCTCAAGGAGCTGTTTCGACTTCTTAGGAATTTGGGTTTCTTTCAAAGAGATCACATTCCTTCTCTTTCAGAGTGATGCAGACCGAGATACTAAGCCTCCTCACTTCAACCACTGGATATGTAATTTTAATAAAAAAAATTTCAGGTCAAAATCTACCATTTATCAGGGAGAAAGTTGACTGAATTAATTTATGTATAACTTAACTATGCCTTTCTTCTGTTTCTCAAAGTATATCATTTGTGTATAATTTGGGCACAAATCTAATTTGCTGTCTTCTAAATCGCTTTTTAAATAGATATTTCAAGTGAAAACAGCAAAGGATTTTATCTTGAGTTTCTTCCGTATTTCATGCCCATATGCCCTAGGATCCTTGCACTGATACCTCTGATGTTGTCTGAGCCTCCCTTCCTTTTCTCTACTCCATTATCACCTCTGCCTTTTCTAGTTCTGGTCTAACCTCCCATTGCAGGGGTTCCCCACCTGTTGGCTCCATACTCTCTAGAGGAAGAATAATTGCTAAGAGTGCTTGAATCCGTTTGTGTACCAGGTATTTGTTGTCTAAAACAAAAATCACTGATGCCCTGCACATATGTGCGACTAATATATTCAAATATATCCTCATGATTTAGTGACTAATAAAATGCAAAATCATGTAAAAGCATTGCAGATTTTGCTTGGCAGCATTCCTAATTTCATATGTAAAATCTATATTTCATGAGATTTGCATTAGGAGTGTTGAAAGATGAAAGGTTAGAGGGAGTGTCTGCTTGGCTCTTGTTGTTCCTAATACCACAAAATTGAAAATCATTCAGGGTTTTTGTTCACAAGCAAAGACTCAGGCAAAGGCTCAGAAACTTAGTGCATCCTTCACACTTTAATTTTCTTTCTTTTTGATGATCATTTTTATTTGGGTAAATGCACTAGGATAAGGAGTGGTATTGCCCTAATGAATGATTACCAGTTGGGAAGATATTGAGATGAAATCAATGAAATTGTATTAGTTTTATCCAACTTACAATATAATTTAGTCACCATGTATATGGTATTTTAATATTATGTGTATTTTATTTTTCCCACTTAACTTTGGTATTTCTAGTTTTCTTCCCTTTTGATAAGAAAACATTCAAAATCATATCATACCTGATTATTTTTTTTCGAATGTGTTTTTCACATATGTGTATATGTCAGTGTGATACTTGATAAATCTTACTGGTTGTAGGGGAAAGGGAATATAAAAAAGAGTGTAAATTCAGATCAAAATATATTGTCCTTCAGAAATGTAAGCTTCAGAATGGGGAATTCATCCAGAGGTGGTCTTGACTGCTATACTGAAAACAGGAGTCCTAATTTTGTCTCAATACATACTTAGCTGCCCTCAGGAGCCTTCTCAGAACTAACCCCTACCATTAAATTGGGACTAATAACATTCATTGGATAAGTCACATGCTTGTCCAAGGGAACAAAAAAATCCTTGCCTTTTGCTGACAGGATTTGACATCTTTTTTTTTTCTTTTTTTAAATCTATGTATAACTGCTGTCATCATCCTTAACCAGTGCTTAATAATAAAATAGAATATGAAGTGTCCAAAAGAACTTTGCATCTTCAGCCAGAGTTTATAAAACTCTGTGGTGGCTGAGAGCATGCCACTGCATTCCAGCAGCATGGGCGACTGAGTGAGACTCCCACTCAAAAAAAAAAAAAGATAGTTTGATTCTTCTTGCTCTTTAATGTCAGGTCTCCTGCATAGCCCAAGGCTGTAGAAAATATGATATTACTAAAAGGAAGGGTGAAGACAGCTAGAAAGGAGGAGCTGGAAAGCAAATGCTGGGTCTTTCCCCTGCACGGAGCACATCTGAACAGGATTCTCCATGCTCCCACAGTGTGACTCTGGCAGGGAGATAGTTCACTGAGGCATATAAGTGATACAATGGATAGATATTTTTGATGGATAAAAGTTTAAAATAAATTATTGTTATAATTCTAACATTATAACCGTTTCATTATTTAGCTATAACTATTGAGCCAGATGCTGCCAAATAAGATAGCATATGTCTTAATATATGTTATAAATCCCAAATTGTAGATTTTACCGCTTCACCAGTTGATATCAAGCTCAGTTTTCCTTTCTGAGCTAGAGGACTTTGCTAAGTGCCTTCCTCCGGTCCCTAAATCAGACAATGTGCCATTTTACTATGTTGATGCTTTGGGAATCCTACTACCATTTGGGCATTTTGCTTAAGATTTCTTTCATTTCATTATTATGGATCATGACAATTTTCTCCTTACCCTGGCACTTTAGTATCCTACACTTGCAAGGAATGATGACTGGTTCCAAAATGTAAATATACCTAAGATCCTTATTCTGCTTTCGATAGACTTCTATTTCCCTTTCCACTAAGAATAAATGCACATATTAACATTAGTATGCTGGCATGGTGTCACTCTACTCCTTGTCTCTGCCAGAGTCACACTGTGGGAGCATTGAGAGTCCTGTTCAGATGTGCTCTGTGCAGGGGAAGGACCCAGCATTTGCTTTCCAGCTCCTCCTTTCTGGCTGTCTTCACCCTTCCTTTTAGTAATGTCTTATTTTCTATAGCCTTGGGCTATGCAGGAGACCTGACATTAAAGAGCAAGAAGAATCAAACTATCTTTTTTTTTTTTTTTGAGTGGGAGTCTTACTCAGTCGCCCATGCTGCTGGAATGCAGTGGCATGCTCTTGGCCACCAGAGCCTCCATCTGCTGGGCTCAGGTGATCCTTCTGCCTCAGCCTTCCAAGTAGTTGGAACTGCAGGTGTGTGCCATCATGCCCGGCAACTTTTTTTAAAGTTATTGTAAAGATGACGTCTCGCCAAGTTGCCCAGGCTGGTGTCAAACCCGTGGGCTCAGGCAAATCTCTCACCTCGGCCTCTCAAGGTGCTGCGATTATAGGCATGAGCCATCACGCCCAGCCGAGTCAAACCATCTTTATAACGCATTCTTCTTCTGAAGGGGAGATACAATTCAATAATTTATACAATTTCACTACTAAAGGTTCTCTCCAGAAAGAGGAAAAGCTAGACTATTAGTATAATCTGAAATATTTTTTTCACAGATTTTAGTACAAAAAAATATATAACTGGAAAATAAAAATGTAAGTTAATTGTGATGATGTGTGAGTCTATACATACACAAATGTATGTGTGTTTTCCCCTCTAAAGACCCTAAGAACACATGTAAACATACACAAGTATTTTTCCCCTAAGGAATCTAAATTGAGCAAGTCTGAGTAAAATTTTACAAAATACGCTGGATTAAAAAAAAATATGTTTAAGTACGAGAATGTATGTATAGAAGTATGATTTTTATTACATAGTATTGCTTTTGATTCGTTGTTGCCACAGAGCTGATCAGAAGAATAAGGTATCAAATGATTTGCTTATAGTAATATAGAGAGTCAGTGGTTCAACTTGGATTAGCATTTGCCTGCTTATTTGTTGTCTTGAGTTGTCAGAGTTCTCTGTACCTCCCTCCAGTCCTTGTTCTTACACATCAATATTGAAATAAACTATTGGGTAAGGTGGTAAAATATGAACTTTAGTTCTATTGCTAAAGAAACAAAATAAGAATCATCAATACTAAATTTCCTTAGAACTATTTGAACTTTTCTAGATAAAAAAGTCTCTGGTTTTCTATGCTAAACATGGTTGCCTTTGTACTATTTTTTCTTTTGCAAAAGTTAAAGAAACATAGTTTATATTTAGTTTAATTAGGGAAAAGTTTAATTTAACTTATATCACTTCACTAGAGATTTAAGTAGTAACACCTTTTGGCTTTGGTTTTAGATACAAAGCATGTGGAGATGATTTACAAAAAAAGGCCCAGACTTTAGGATAGATGGGGCAGAGCAGAAAGATACTGAGTTTCATTGGTGGTGCTCTTTATTCCATGCTCAAAGTTGGTGCTTTACTAAATATGGAAAACAGTGATCGCTAATGACTATAGTTGAAAAATTATATATTATATCTATTATATATATGTGTGTGTGTATACACACACACACACACAGAGAGAGAGAGAGAGAGAGAGAGAGAGAGAGAAGAGTCAGTTTGAAGTAAAATCAGAACAGAGGGTGAGAAAAAAGCAATTTCCTCATAGAGCTGATGGAGAGGTAATATTCTGTTGAATAAAGACATGGATTAAGAGCTCAGAAAGCTGCCTTTTAGGGCTAATGAAAACAAGTTTTCATATTCATTTGTCAGCTCCCTTGTTTCTACCTCAGCTTCTCAAATAGGTTCAATAAATCATGACAGAAGGCAATCTAAAGGATAGATGAACTTGAATATGCACTCTATTCCATAATGCATCATTCTGAACTCTGGTGCTGGCATTTCAATCTGGCATGCCTGAAACACATCCCTACATTACTTCCAACTCACCCTCAGATCTGGTCTCTGCATTGGTTTCCTCACTGTTCCATCCTTCCTTCATGGTTTCTCTCTCTTGGCCTCTTCAAAGCTCGGCATGTCTTCCTAGATTACCTTCCCTTAAACTCCATTCTATTCCACACAGTTTAGCACCACACTGCAGACTGTCCTGATTCATGTGTTTCTATGTCAGTAATTCCTCTGAAAGAAAGTGACTTCGGGTCATATCTCATTCATTTATGTTTCTATAGCTATCAAAGTATCAAGGGTGCTGCAAAATATTTTTTGACTCAGTGTGTTTTTCTGAGAGCTAGGAAGTGAAGTCAGATGGGGAAGTTGTTTTTACTTCAATTTTTTTTCAATTTTTATATACTGAAGTGGAACAACATGTGCATATTTATGAAAAAAAAAGTATCTTGCTTTCTGGCTTTTTTTTTAAGTTGAGATCTCACTCTGTCCAGCCTAGAGTGCAGTGGCAGGATCACGGCTCACCTCCAGCTCCTCGACTCAAGCAATCCTCTCACCTCCACTTCCCCTCCCAAAGTTCTGAGATTATAGATGTGAGCCACTGTATCTAGCCTTCTATTACTCCTTAACCTCAGAATTTGGTCTCATTGTATGACCTATGGACAATATGAAACAACATGATTGAAAGAATTATTTTATATTTGAGGTAGTAATCTCAGATGCAAGATAAGTTTAATGGAGGAAAAAGGATAAATCCTGATTGAGTGTGATAAAACTTAGATATTAGGTCTGACTCAATTATCATTGGCTAGGTTGCTCATAATTAACATATTAAGCTATAAAAATTTTCTGCTAACAAGCTCAGTGGCCATGAGCATGGTATTTACCTTCTCTGGGTATGATCTATCTCTAACCAACCTTTCAGCTCTCAAGCATCAATTTTCATTTGATTATTAATAACTAAAGTTATCAACAAAGCATCTCTTTATACAAAATCAGATATCTGTGTATCATGGCACTTGGAGAAAGCAATCACTTCTAGGAATCAGGATGCCAAAGTTGAGGCTGTGAGAAGTAGATATCTGCTGGGATGCATTCACCATAGATGAGTCTTGTTCTTGCTTCTATCAACAATTCTTGCCTTCCACAGCATATACAGCACAATGTGGGAAACTAACTATGTGTTGGTCTTCAAAATCATTGTGCACGATGAGCTACACAGAGTGGCTGGAAACACTTCACAGATGCGTGAAAATTTCAGAAAGGAAATGGGAAAAAGGGTGAACTGACACGAAGATGGTAGACAGGCTGCCAAAGCAAGTGGAAACAACATACAAACTACAAATATAAGTGGAAGGAAACATTGAAATTTAGTCAAATTCCAAAGGAAACTTAGTCTTGCCTTTAGCAAAATCTATCAGGATAGGGATTTATTTTGGTTCTGTTCCAAAACTGTTAGTATTTAGAGCCTTAATAGTGATCACTGTGGAGAAAGGATAGTCCTTTTTGATGATAATTATGAAATATTGCTGTTATGTTTGCATATTATTGAATGTTTCAAAATATCATTTTCCTTTCTCCCTGAAGCATATCTTCGGGGAAAATCATAATCTCACTGCTTATTCCTTATCAGTTTTCCTAGTATCTAATAAAGCATCCTGCATATGGTTACTTAAGGCTGGGTGAATGGAGTTGATTTGCCACAAAATTCTACTGTGTAATGCAATCGTGTATTTCTTAAGATTTTTGCCTTTATGCAACTTTACTGAGGGGACGATGATTCCTTGCTAATTTCCCAGAGCGAGCCAGTGAGTAAGCTTACATACAACTATGTGCACCTCATACTGCACCATTTGCCTGCATTTAACCCCTCCCAGGGACTCCAAATGCCAGCCACTGGCTCAAGACCTGTATGGATAACAATCTTTAACTGCTATGGTATTTTGAATCTGAAGATCAATCTCCAAGTGTCTTGAAAACATTCTGCTTCAAAAATCCATGAAAGTGAGAAAAATGTGACTGTTTAAGAAAAAAGGTAGCTTATGATTAGTGGCACAGCCATTGTGATATGTGAATTGGTTCTGATATTCAACTCTCTGGTGATAAATAACTCTGACATCTTAGGGCAATGTTCTCTTGTCTCATCATCAGCAAATGTTTTATCTTCAATGGCTGTATTTGAATTCTGCAAAAACTATTTTTTTGTTGTTTGAGTTGGAGTCTCACTCAGTCGCCCAGACTAGAGTGCAGTGGCCGCTCCCGGCCACCGCAGCCTCGACCTGCTGGGCTCCGGCGATCCTTCCGCCTCAGCCTTCCAAGTAGCCGGAATTACAGGCATGCACTACCACGCCCAGCTGACTTTTTGATTTATTGTAGAGATGAGGTCTTGCTGCCCAGGTGGGTCTCGAACTCGCGGGCTCAGGCAATCCACTCACCTAAACCTCCCAAAGGTGCAGGATTACAGGCTGAGCCACCGAGCCAGGCTGCAAAAACTATTATTGTTGGAATCCAAGATAAGCCTAACAATTTTGTTTTGTTTTGAATATTTGGCTTTCCCTTTCTTAGCTGTAAGTTTAAAGGGAAAGCACAAATGTTTTATAAGCCCATTGCTGTAAGAGAGTTATGAGTTCTCTTTTGTGCAAAGCAAAGGCATCTAAAATATAATACTGCTTGGAAATATTGCCTATTTTTCCTTCTTTTCAATATAAGTGTGCACAAACTTTATTTCCAATGTATGCAATAAATCCACTACCACCTTCAACTTCAAATATGGTTTTCCAAAAGAGGGGAGGGAAGGAAGGAGGGGGCAAGGGTTGAAAAATACCTATTAGGTACCATGCTCACTATCTGGGTGGCAAGTTCAATAGAAGCTCAAACCTCACCATCATGCAGTATACCCATGTAACAAACCTGCATGTGTGCTCTCTGAATCTAAAATTTTAAAAATAAAATTTTCTTAGTTCCTCAATCAATACTAAAAGAGAGTTTATTTAATTTTGAAAAATACTCCTTCTTCCAAATTGCTCATATATCAGGCTTTTATTTGCAGCAGTCTAAATGAATAGATATCATTTGCACATTCACGGTCTCAGAAAGACAAAAATGAGGCAAAACAGAAGTAAGAGACTCACATAATTCCTCAGAATACCACCTCCATAGTCCAAGTAGAAGCAAGTTTCGCTAACTTTCAGAATGGAGCTGTTCCTCATGAAGGTATTGCCCCTCAAGTGACACAGGCCACCTGGGAGATTCCCTGAAAGTTCCTCACTGCTTGAGATGACTCAATGTAACTCCACTTAGGGACACATTTTTCTCAGTTGCAGGTACCTGGACACTTATTAAGCTGTTTAGTCCAGGGCTCTGTTGGCACCTTTCCAGGGCACACAGAGAGCCAGACTGGTGCTTGGAACAGAGTAAATGCTTAATCCCCGTGTGTTATCCTCGACCCCTGCAGCACTGCCAAAAATAAATGTGAGGGCTTAGGAAGGAGAGCCATAGAAATGACAAGTGGTTTAGAAATAAATGAAGAGGTTCAAGTTATTTGTCCTAGAGACACATAAACTGAAAATTCAACCAATAATTTTCTGCTAACAGAAGTAGCTTCAACCATGCTTTTGTGATTCGCTGCTAAGGCTCACACCACAGAGTAGGGGTCAGGACCCTTCCCCATTTCTTTAGACAAGTTCAGCTTCCATCAGTTGTTTGTACTGTCTTCTATGTGTGACTTTATTTGTACCACGGATTGTGAGGCTACCAAATATTTTTAAAACCTATTTTATTTTACAAAGAAAAAAGTGCGTGACAAACAAATGTATTCTATTTTCGCTGAATTTTATATAAGGTAAAGGTGTCATGGGCATCTGCTGACTCATCTGTCACATGAGATATGAGACAGTAATTCTTAGTCTTTTTTAACTCTAAGCAAATTCTGTAACTCTCCAAGGGAAATATAGTACATGTGTTGCCCTGGCATTGGTTAATAGAGACAGAGTCACTGGGAGAGAAGTGAGGACCCCATGGTCCAGCCGTGTCCACAATTTAGTGACCTCCTCTAAAGTTAGTACTTCCATCTGTAAAGTCAAGTTCTTGGGCTAGATGAACTCTGACAGACCTTCCAGCATGAAAGTTATGTAATCTCATGTCTGGAAAACTTTCATAAGAGAAAAGCAATTTAGAGGATGTATGTATGTCTATGAGGGTTTTAAAAAGAAAGATAAACATCCATTCCTCTCTCTCTCTCTCTCTCTCTCTCTCTCTCTCTCTCTCTCTCTCTCTCTCTTTCTCTCTTTCTTGCTCTTTTTCTCAAGTGCATCTTGATGTATTTTTTTGGAGGCTGGGAAGTTTTAAAGACCCATTTACTTCTATGTTTCCAGAAAGTACTCAATTATTTAACACTCCAGTTTATCACTATTTCCTGGGGCATTATAGACCTCACTTGTATAAATACTCCTTATGTTTTCGTGATCTCTTTGAACCGCAAATGAATGTGTGTGTGTGTGTGTGTGTGTGTGTGTGTGTGTGTGTGTGTGTGTGTGTATGTTATTGAATATATTGCATGTAGTAGCTGACTCAAGTTACATGGTTATATTCACACTATAGAGTTTTGGTTTATTTGTTTAGTTTTCTGTAGATCTGTTAAATGAATTATTTAAGCAATCAAATGTTTTCTTTAAAAATTTGTTTTATAGTCCAATCCTACACATTAGAGTTTATTGAATGATGGAAGGGACACATTTCACTCCATTCCAGAGTGGGACGTCACACAGAACAGGTACCAAGTCTCAGCTCTTCTCATTTGAAGTCAAGTTTTTCAGCAGAAATTCTGCTGAAGAATAAAGGTGACAGGCTTGAGAAGGTGTGGTGCTAATACACAGGAACAACATTACAAGTACAAATGTTCTTGAACTGAAAATAAAAGTTAGCCCCTTAGAAGCTTAATGAAATGTTAATATAAAATGGTAGCCAAATAATCTTTAATAATGATCTTCAAAATTGCTGGCATCAGTACTTTCTCAGGTACAGAGAAACAGTGTGACATAGCAGCTGGAGAATTTATTCTCTGTTCCTGTTAACTGCTCAAGGAGGTGACTACTAAGAGTGTTGTACCTAATAGCAGAAGTGCGCTCACCACAAATCATAAATACCAGGGTTAAAGTAGGGATAACTCCTCCCACCTAAATAATTTGCCCTCTTGGATAGCAAGCCCTTCTGTTTCATCCAAGGAACTTCTTTTTGGAAACTGCTCTTTTGGGCTCAGGGCAAAGAAAATATCTTGGTGTAGAAGAGAAAAGAACACCCCCTCCCCCGCCCCAGACATCTGCTGATCCTGCCTGCCTCCAACCAAGTTTCAACAACTGCTAATCTTGGAAGTTCAACTTGCTTGGTGGAATCTAACACCTTTGCTGTACAAAGAAGCACAGAGAGACGCAGTTGCCTGCCTGAAAACCCATGACTGAAGAATATGAGCTTAGAGACTATTAGATATAACTGTGGGCAGTGAAACAAAACAGAAACAGAAGAGTTTATAAATGGTATATGGATAGAGAAAGACTGAAACTTGAGAAATAAATACTCATTATTACTACATACATATGGTAAAAGTGTCACCTGTCTCTTTTGAGTGAGCATATTTAATATACATAGCCAATATTCGCCTGCTATTTTTCTTTGCCAGAACATTCAACCACATCAGACCATTAACTTTTTCTTAATGGTCCTCAGTACTCCCAAGTAGACAGATGCACTGTTGCCCTTTTCACAACAAGTCTCCTTTCTTTATTTTAAAAAATACAATTCCATGTATCCCTCATTCATTCATTAATTCAAGAGTTCTACATTGAGCCCTTTATGGTGTTCCAGGCAGTGTTCTCAGTATTGGAAATGGAACTTGAGCAAAATAGACTAAAACTTGTGCTCATGGAGCTCATATTCGTTCATAAGTGATTACAGTCTACAAGGCATATTATATGACAGTGAGTACAATGGAAAGGAATAAAGTAGGAAAGGGTGAGTTGAGTGTCTTGGGGTTTTCAATACTAGAGTGAGAAGATACAGCCTCACTGAGCAGGGTATATTTGCAGAGACAGAAATATATGTGCAAGTGCCCTCAGGCTGAAGGCTGGAGGGTACCTGGCCAGTTCAAGGCACTGAATGCTGATCAGTGGACTGAAGCAGTGAGGTGATGGACAAGGATGAGGCCAGAGGGTTATGGGCATCATGCAGGGACTCAGCATCCGCTGGATGACTTTGGCTTGACTCTGAGGGACAAAGGGAACCACTTGGTAGGTTTTAAGAAAGAAGCAGCATGGTTTGACTGACTTTTTAACAGTATCACGCTGTTGCAGTGTTGAGTGTAGACTGAGAGATTCAGGGGACATGTTTAAGCTTGAAAAGTGTAATGATGACAAAAGGGCAACCTGGTAGACGAGTCTGGAGTTTGGGGAGTTCTCAATTGATATTTCTAGCTCTCCCTTGTCTATATGTCTGGTGAGTAAATTTGTATAAATGTTTCTCCTCTTCCCCCCTTGAAAAATTAAACAGATTCAGCAGTGTCTGTAAGAAAATGTTAAAACAGGCAGTTAGAGAGTCAATTTCTGATTTGCAGGAAAATAATAAAGAAAAGAAAGTTTTACTTCAGGATAAAAATAATCCTTATGCAATAAAATCTTCAAAAATGTTGCAGACTCCAAGGAGTAAATAGTCTGAAGGAATTGAAAATATGGTTAGGCCTCTTGCATTCTTTTCTTCACTTCATGGTGAAGGTCATTGTTAATTGTTTCCTTTGAGCTTTAAAGTGAACATTGATGCTTGTTTCCTCATTTATTATGACTAAGCTCATTAATGCAGTGGTACAGGAAGCCCAAGACAGGCTTTTGGAGAAGCAGCAGGGTTTGCAGCTAGAGTCCCTGCATGAAGGGCCAGAGAACTTGAGTGCCAAGTCTAATGCTGTCATTTGAGGGTGACTTTGACCAAAACCGCTGATATTTTTTCATCTTTCCAACCTGAGATGCTGTGTTAATACTCAAGAAATTAAAATGGTTTTGCTTTGTCACAGGCATATTGAGTTTTGGATCTCAGTATATCCTAGTTGTCAGATAATGGGGATTTGATGATAAAGAAGAAACAATATGAAAACCCAGGTTAGATCCCAAGAGCTATCTTTTAGTGACCTTGGAAAAGACATTGAATCCTCTTGATGTCACTATCTGTATCTCTCAAACTCTTGCTGTAAAAAACATACAGGATAACATTTATAAGGATACTTTTCACAGTGAAGAAGCATAGAAATAAGACAGTATCTCATGATTGTTAAAACCATGAAAGCCTAGGCCAGGACTATGTGGTTTCATATTCTGGTTCTTCCTCTTACTAGCTAGGTGAATTTGGCCATGCACACTTCTATGTGTTTCCATTTCCTCATCTGAAAAACAGGAATAAGAGTAGAAGATCTAATTTAGCAGGTCTAATTTAACCCTTAGGATTAAATGAATTAATACATGAAAAATGCTTTCATCAGTGCCAAACACATGAATGTGCTCAGTGGTGATTTATAGTAAATATTACTACTAGTAATACCACTGTTACTATTGCTGTTTTCCCCTCATTCTCCTTTTCCTCCTCCTCTTCTTTTACTTCTCCTCTTCATCCTACAACTAGTATTATTATTACTACTGCAACATCCAGGTAAAATTCTAAACATGACCAAAGCATCTTAAGAGACATGCAGAATGTTAAGACATTACCTTGGAATAATATAAAAGAGCTTATCTCACAGCTTTACAGCTTTGAAACAAGATATTATGAAAAAGCGATTGATATAACATTCAATATATATCAGAGAGACTTTCTCTTTCTGGAGAAATAAAGATAAAAATGAGTTAGCAAATGTCATGATGAATTGAGAAAAAAAACTAACAACTAACTAGCTTGAACACTTCTTAGATAATCTCTGTTGTCTTTGTCATTCTTTTATTGTCCTGTGATAAACAGAACCATGTTTTCTGTCCTAAGTCTATCCTAAGTAATTGCCCCTAAGACGGAATTCTTGATAAACAAGAAAGAGATGTGGGGAGCAGATGGTAGATGTGTGGGAAGACAGGAAATTCAGCCTGAGTTTGACACTGTGGGTTGTCAGGGAGAGCGTGAGCACCAGGAGGATAGCTGACTCCTCACCGGAATGAAAAGATTGCAACCTGTTTTATTTTCTGCTAAGTCCTCAGCAACTCAGAAGTTCGAGTTAGAAGGCGTGGTAATGAATGTTTTAGCATTTCATTGATAAATGCTCTCAGTCATAAGGAAACATGGTCCCTTTAAAACAATTTTTTTTAAAAAAGCAACCACCACTTCAAAACAGAACACTGGTAGCAGAGATCATCTATGTTAGTAACATAGAACATGGGTGAAATATCTTTAAATAATAGATAATATTTAATATTTATTCAAAATGAATTATATACGGTATGTCGTAGCGTTAGCTGCATATATGCAAAAGCTAACAATGTGGTTAGTGTGTGCTTTTCTGTTACTGGCAAGTCATCCATTTTCATTGCATCCCAAACCGTTATTCATAAATGCTTTGTCCTAGAAATTCTAAATGAAATGTGTTTGGCCTTCTTGAAATAACACCTGCCATAGCCCATTTTTCCTTCTTTTTAAAATCAAGAAGTGAAAAAATCATTTAGAATATTCCCTTAGCATCTATATTAAGAACTCCATAAAATCTATGTTTTACTACATTATATAGTTCTATCATGCTGCTTCTGCTGGGGAATATCAGATATATGTCCCCAAGATATACACACACAAACACACACCTCAATAATAGCAAACACACAAACTCTTCAATTAATAATAAGACGTGTTTTTGTTGTTGTTGTTGTTGTTGTTGTTTTGAGGTGAAGTCTCACTCTGTCACCCAGACTGGAGTGCAGTGGCGGCTCCCGGCCACCGCAGCCTCGATGTGCTGGGCTCCAGCGATCCTTCCGCCTCAGCCTGTAGGTGCGTGCTACCATGCCCGGCTAATTTTTTTTTAATTTATTGTAGAGATGAGGGCTCGTCAAGTTGCCCAGGCGAGTCTCGAACCTCCAGGCTCAGGCAATCCTCTCACCTCGGCTTCCCAAGGCGCGGGATTATAGTCTGAGCCACCGAGTCTGGCTAGAATGTATTAATAATAAGAAAACATATAGGGACAGTTTCTTTCCCATCAGCAAGTGGTGCTAAAAATTTGCAAGTTTTTAGTATTAATATTAATGTTTAAGTATGTATTTAAGAGATTCGATTATTATTAACACATTTCCTGGTTCCATGAGGATATCAGACAGTGGAGCCTTTCACAGGAAAAAGAGATGAATTGGAGCCCTGCCCCCAAGTTCTTGGCTTTCTTTTCAGCATGTAGGTATGATCATGTGAGGTGAATAAAAAAGCATGTTTGCATTTCATTGATATAAATGCTCTCAACCTCTCTAGAAATAGCAACAAAATCAAATCTCACTTAAAAAGGAAGCCTAATGCTTCTCTGCAAAGTGAAACCACCCAAGCGGATTCTGATGGTACATCATTATTTCCTGCGGTAAGGTCAGTGAATTGCTCTGGGACCCTGTGTTGTCTCTATGCTGCTGTAGTCTGGAACTTGATGCTCATTTTTAAGATCTCAGCCTGTTGCTTATTTAAAAAAAAAGAATAACTTTGCTAGGATTAATACTTTAGAGACAGTAAAATGTTTGTCTTACTGCATTTTTAAAAAAACCAGAGCAATAAAGCGACTAAAAGACCAAACTTCACTTTTCTTTCTGAAATCCCTTACTTCACTGAAGAAACATGATGGAAAATCTCTTTAAAACACAAGCTCCTGAAATAGTATGTATGTCTTTTGTGGATTTTATGTCACAGTTATAACTCATCAACATACATGTTTTCATAATGCTGATGGAAGCAGGGGTGGCACAACGTGTTGAAAACATCTAAAACAATATGGAAATATTTGGACTTCATAGAATTAATAGTCATAGTAATACCTCTGAATTGAATGTCATGTGCCAAGCACTGTCCTGAGCACATGTGCAAACTTATACCATTTTAATGTTGGGGTAACGCTCTGAGTAATAGCAGTAGTGGCTAAAATAGTAACAGACCACAGCTATTGCAATGGTTCGACTGAACAATATGAAATTGTTAATATTACATCGCTTTTAACCTGTAAAATTATAATTTCATATGACTCAATCTGAATATATTTATAACAAGAATAAGGGAAAATAATGTTTATTGAATCTTATGAACTATTCAGAAAATGTATTACTAAACACTTGCATTATCAGAAATTCCAATTCCAGTAGATCTGGTTAAGACCAATTCTATTACACTGGGCAACAGCAGATATCAATGAGATGCATATAGCTTGGATTTATGTTATTCCCTATTACGGGTGAATTAAAAGCAATCTCATCCTATGTCCTTTAGCCTCTTAATAGACTTGTGATGTTGATGATGATATTATCCTGCTTTATGGTTGAAGGAAATGGTGCAAAGATCATGTAACTGATCCATAGTCACCTAAATATTTTTAATTGCGAGGGAATAATCATTCATATAGAATCAACAAAGAATGACCAAGTATTCATTTTCTTTCCATTGCCATTTCTCCTACCACTCACTTGGTGACTCACATTTCTGATTACTCTGTCTCATCTAAAGCAGTATTTACTCCAGAACATGCACCACATTATTTGCTACAAGGGTAAATAGGTAAATTGTGTAAACTAGGTAGTTTGCTTGTTTGTTTTCAAGAGTGAATTTAATATATTATTGTACTATCATAAACCTAGAAAATACTTTAAAAAATATAGAAAATAGGGGATGTTATTTAATGTGCATTTTTTGTTAAATGAAAAACTAAAGTTCTTTGCTAAATAAGATTTGACACATTAATCTGATCAAATTGTGGTTGTCTTAAGTATCTTCCCCTTTTACGTAGGACTTAGAAGAAGAGGTTGAGCCTTTTTGGCTCAAATTTCCTACTGATACTCCATGAAAATATATTTCATATTATCATCCTAAAACAATGGGTTACATATTAGATAAGTGATATTTTAGATGGATTTAAGATAATGTGATTATAGAGGAGAATGTCTAAGTTCTTAAGGTATGCATGCTGACATATAGCAGTAGAGTGTCATGATGTCTACAACTTAACTTCAAATGGTACAGAAAAAAGATAGCAAGAATGAGCAAAATAATAAGTAATGAAGTTAGATGATGGGCACATAGTTGTTTATCATTCATTAATTTTTGAAGGTATGAAACATTTGGAAATGTAAACATAGGGAGAAAATATTCCAAAATACAAATATCTTAATTTTTAAAGGCCATTGGGACATCACTCACCTTTTCGTCACAATGTAGGGTAAAAAAGATATGTGGGTTTTGTTTTTTCCAAAAATCAAAACTACACACCAAATTGAAATATCCCCACTTTCCTTATTTTAAAAATAGTGACATTGCATGTATCAAGAGGAAATCCCAAAATAATAATATTTATTATAGATGTAAATGGTATTAGAAATAAATATCGTAAGATATGGATACCATGGAAGATCAAATTGCTGTGACATTGTTTTCAAATTTTTCTGTGTTGTCATGGGCTTTATATTAAAATCTCTAATGTATGGTACTGTAACATGAACTTGAATTAGCACTTTATATGACAAGATTATTGATGGGAATCAGTTCTTTTCTCCTAATGCCCCAGAAATGCAGAGCCTTGGGAGGATCTGGCAATAAGTACACAGAAGCAAAACTGAGGAAAAGGCCATCCTCAGACTGTGCCTGTCAATTGTCAGTCTACCTCTATGTACCTTAGAGGTAATAGTAATAATAATAATAATAATAATAATAATAATAATAATGCTACTTGTCATTTTGGTCACTGTTAAGTAAAGAGTGCTTGTTATATGACAGGCACTGTATTACCCACAGGCACTTCCTATGAGGAAATAATGATTGTCATATCCTTTCTGCAGATGGAAAATCATAACTTAGAAAGACTTTAACATGCTCCAAGACAATTGCTTTAAGTGTCCATGAATGAATCCAGAATTCTTCAACTTAAACATTACGTGTACATGCCTCCCACAACCTTGCCTAAAGGCAGCTTCATCAACAAAATTAGCTCTAGGTTTGAGGCCACTGAGAGAGCAGTTGTTTCAGCTGTACATTCTCCCCTTTCTCTCTGGCATACTCTCAACACGCTAGTGTGATCCACAGCCACTGAGGACCCCTCGCAGGATATGTTGCATCCTTGCGTCTCTGGCTTTCATCATGGCTTCCATATGGGTGATCACAGGTTCACCAGTTATTGAGTTCCTGATACAGTTGCACACCCTTCTCCCGCTTTCTTCTTCTCTGGTGGCTAATGTTTCCGAAAACAATTTTTGAATGAGCCTAATAGCAAAATCCCTTTGCACTGCCACTTTGTAGAGGAAATCATGACTCTTTTTGAAGTAGAAATTTTTTCCCCAAGTTTGCATTTTCAGGACCAGATTTACCCCAAATTTGTCTTAATGCCTGGCTGCTTGAGCTCCCCTACATTTTAGGTCTGTGTGCTAGAATTTTGGGTGTACCTTCTAGCACTCACTGGAGCAATCAGCTGCAAGAGATGCTTGTGTCCTTGAAAAGGTGACCCATGAGCAAAGTTGATCCCGGTGGATTAAAGCAAAAATAAATAAAACATTTTAAGATGAATCTTGATAAGTTTGTCATATGGAGAATATTTTTTGTTCCCTAAAAACCTGAGGAGGAAGCTATAATTTTCCTAAAACAAAGAAATGGAGTATATTTTATTATTATCATACAACACTACAATACTAAGTCAAAGCCTATGAGGATGAAAAAGAATCACTTTTGAGCAGAAGATACGATTGGCACTGATCCACTGATCATTTTCATGATGGAAGAAAAATAATGTATCATTTTTTATACATAAGGACAGATGGTCATCCCAGAAAAATAGCTATAAGGGATAGCTCAATTTAGACATTCCATTATGTATACATATTTTGAAACAACATATCATACTTGATAATATATACAATTGTATCTGCCAGTTAAAAAGAAATTTTAAAATGTTTAGAAAAATAACTATAAGGGACAAAATTCCAGGGTAGTGTTATTGGCCAGTTAATATTCTAATAGAAGTATTGCATGAGTTTCTTTCTAAAGTATTCAGGAGCACACTAATCTGTAGTAATCTAATGGCAGACCACAAAACCAAATATTTAATGTAGAGTAAAGGGAAGAATGAGACTCCATACATTTTTCTTGTAGCATCCCATATCCTATAGGCAGTGCTATAGGGTTTTTCATTTCTATTTGCTTCAGAGCGAGAATAAATTATTTCCTGTTCCCCATTAATCCATTTATTGAAGAGATTTCTCATTGTAAGCACTGTATAATTTCTATCATGTTTCTATTTCTTATGAAACCATTCTTTCTAAGAGTTGTGTTCTAAGCTGATGCCGCGTATTTTTGTGTTGATTTTATCTATGGACTTAACAGTTAGAGTTCATCATCATAACTCACTAGAAATGAAAAAGGCAATCTAGGAAAATTCAAAGACTGGGTCATTTACTGATGCTGTAAGCAAAGTGTGGTTTCCAGATAGTAGCATCAACATCGCCCAGGAACTTGTTAGAAATGCAAATTTAGGACCCTAACCTCAGATTTACTGAATCAAGAACTCTCTGGAAGTGGACCTCAGCAATCAGTGTTTTAAGAACCACATGGTTTCAAAATCCCCTGGAGAACTTGCTCAATCACACGTTGCTGAGTCCCATCCCAAAACATTCTAACGGAAACAGCCAGTAACAGAGCAAGTTTGCACAGTGATGAAGATGTGACTCAGGCCCTGGTACCCTATTACATTGGCTTTTAATAAACAAAAAATGAATTGTTCAAGTTAACTAAGAAAAAAGATGAAAAGACCCTTTTCCCCTCTTTAGTTCTCAGCATCTTCATTAAAATAAGGAGTAAAGAGATAGTGAGTGGTAGATTCATTGATACTGAGATCAGAGGGCATGCACATCTTGTGTTATATTTGTTATCCATCATTATTTAGCCAAAATGAAATTGTGTAAATTTGCACGGAAACCACATGGAAGTTACAAGAAGCCCAGCATATTTTGAAAGAGATTCAAAATTTTTGCCAACTTCTAATAAAATGCCTTCCAAATATCAATGGTCTCATGATTCAGTTCACATCAGAAAAGATGAAGTTATTTCTATGGATGATGACTGGAATTGACCAGTATACTCTGATTATGTGAGTTATGTTTGGACACTTGTAATTTTATGCTATTTTTTTCATTTTTATATTTATTCATGTATAGGAAAGGCAAACTATTTCACAGCCTAATGTTTTCTCTTTTTAATTTAAGTTTTCAACTTGGTGTTATTTAAGTTCTACATTCTTCAGAAAACCTGATTTCAAGAGATTATTATTGACTAGTATGAAATTGATTCTCTAGAAACTTATTATTTTGGATAACTTTCTTAGTATTTTCTTTTCAGTTCTTACCTTTTTCTACAACAATATTTTAAACTATTTTTTCCTCTAATGATATATTTGATAAATAAAGTTAAGGCATTGTGGTGCTTGTTCTCTCTGATAAACCATACCAACTAGATTTTTATGCATAAATACAGATGTGATAAAATATGCTGTCAGGATGTAGAAAAACTACATGTAAGAAAAAAACTACACATTTTTAATTTAAAAAATACATATAAATACTGTAGAAACTCAGAAAACAATCATCATGTATTGGGATTTCCTTGCCTATTAAAATCAACAATTTGAATCTGAAAACTAGTTTGCATTCTAGTAAAAGAGTTTTTAGTTAATTGAGAATTTCTGACACAACAAGTAAATTACAAGATAAAGGAAATGTCTCATTGGAGGGCAAACTTGACATGCTTGAAGGACTAAGAAGATGAAAGAAGAGATTTGAATAAACAAACAGTGCATGGAAAAATATAATAAAGATATGAGGAGGAAATGATATTAAGTAGGTCCTAATGGATTCAGTGTGGCTTTGTAGAGCCACATCCAAACTGAAAAATACCCTCTTGAAGCTGGACCAACTTTGATGACATGCACTGAGAAAACTGATATTCTCATTTCTTCAACCTTCCAAATAAATATTCTTTAAGACTCTATTACTGAAAAAATGTTTGAACACACAGATAACCAAGGAGGATTGTATAGCTGGATTTTAAATTGGAAACACTTTGCTTAGCGTCTCATTTGTGGAAATAAGTGTTGAGATACTGCAGTTCCCTTGTTGCTCCCAGGGCCAATCACCCTGATGATCACTTAAATGTGGACTGTTTTGTATGTGAGACATTTTTAAAAGCAGTTTTGGCACTACTTCCATATGGAAAAAAATACTTTAAAAATAGATTTAATAGATTTTTTTTCTCTCAAAGACCTTCTACTGACTAAAACTGATAATTTTCATTAGGTAAAATTGTTTGTCCTATACTTCAGGAAGGGCCAAAACTTCTAAACAAAGAATTTTCATTTTTCTTCAGTTCTGTAGCCTAAAAAACTTAGATTCCATCAAATAAATGATGAAACAAACTGATTTTTATTTTAAAATGTCATTTTTTAATTTTGCATTTAAAGGGTAGATCATACATCTTGTACTTGATGACTTTGGAAATCCTGAAGATTTGAAAACGACAAATGCAATAGATTCCCTCAGTGCTATTTTAGTAACTCCTCTATGGCAACTGTAAGATGTGAGCTAAGTCTTGCAATTACAACTACTGTAGAGTGTAGAGTGCTAATGTCAATAGCACTCTATAAAGTTGTGCAATACACAACCCTCACAGCATCACCTAGTGGTCCCCTTTGCTGCCTACTCAGGGATAAAGTCTATCTCAGATGATCTAAAGCTTTGATGTTCATGAAAATTACCTGGAAAGCTATTATGGATGATCCTTCTTATCAATGATCATGCCTTAAGAAATTGTAATTCAACAATTTGGGGTAGAGAGGAACATTTTACAAATTGCTTTACTGAAAAGTAACTCCAAGTAATTTTGATGCACATGGCCCATGGATTATGCTTAGAGATCTTTGCCTAAAGGGTACCCATCTCTAATAATCTGGAAGAAATCTGAAAGCAGTTCCCATCGCTACCTCGTTTGCTTTCAATAACCTGAAAGGGCAGTTACATATTTTGATTAAAATTAATAATGCTACTGTACAGATATAATCCCTCATTATCTTGTATCATTGTGTTTTTATTTACTAAATAAAAACTTCTACTGTGTATTTACATAGTTAAAAAAATTCCAGCACTGAGAAGTCTTTTCTGCTTCTATTTAATTAAAGAAAAATGCAATTCATCAAAACGTTGTCGAGAGTTGTCAAATTGACATAAATTAAAAAGATTTATTTTTTATAATGGTCTAAATAAATTCAGAAGTCATCATTTTTTATTCTACCTAACAAAAGCATAAACTTGACCTTGAGCTTTCAATAGAAAATAATTTGGAATGGCTCTTTAGATTAGGATGATAATTTATGAAGGGTCTTATAAGAACTTCCACAGGGATCATCTCATTTAACTCACAATATTTTGAAGAAGGTGGTATTTTCTTTTACAAAAGATGAAACAGATTGAAATGATCTACTTTGAAATAGATGTACAGGTTGAGCATCCAGAATCCAAAAATCTGAAATTTATAATGCTCCAAAATTTGAAACCTTCTAAGTGCCAACATGATGCTCAAAAGTAATGCTCATTTGGATTTCAGATTTCTGAATTTGGGATGTTCAACCAGTCTGCTATATTTGAAATACTTTGAATGACATATGGCATCTACAGATTGTTTTTACAGGTAATAGATTCAAAGGAGTTTTTCACTTTGCATGTATGATAATATTACATCATAATGTTTTTATTATAGCTTTACAACTCATAATAACTCATTTGGCACTAGTCATGATCAGTGATATGAAATAATTACAAAGTGATTCATGTTAACATAACTTAGTTTAAGTTTGATAATTCATTCTGTCACTGGAGCTATTTGTACATATTGAATTTTATCTACTCGTAAGTCAGGCAACAATTGCTTCCTTTTAATTTTTTTCTAAATGAAGTCTAGGGGTCTAGACTTCATTCATTAGGGTCTCTTGCTGCAAACTCAAACTAAATCAGGGTAACATAAGCAAATCAGGAATTTATTAGAAGGATCTTAGAGAAACTAGCAAATTTGCAGAATTAGTCTCAGAAAAGGAAGAAACCTGGACATTCTTGGTGGCAGCAACAGTGTGGCTAAAGCACTCAAGTGCCCCTTCAACCAGAATCAAGACATTAACTCTAATCATCCCTTCGATCTTTAGCTCCTCCGCTCAATTCAAATTCCTACCAGAAGGATGTTCCAGGAACTTTATTAACTTCCAGGATTCATCATCTCACCAAGACTGTATCTAATGGAGGAGAGGAAACCCCCCAAAAGGAAATAGATGTGCTGTTGTGTTGAGAAGAGGGAATAAATATTAGATGGCAAACCATAACGAGTACAAATTAAAAGTTTCCAGTGCAGGATCTATAAGTCTATTCTGTCCTACAGATTCCAAAAGGCAAGCACCAAAGCTTCACATTGTTTGGTAATAATTTGGTGAGTTCAAGAGTAGTAAATGAAAGTCACTCACAACATTTTCCTCATCAGGGCTTCACTGCTACCACACAGTAGCCTTTGTATCTTCTGGGAAGAAGAGTGGAGATAGCATTGGATTGATTAGTTCCATAGTGTAAATTCCATTGGATTGATTAATTCACCCTATGTTGGGGTGAATATGCCTGAACCTGGAGGCACAGGGAGCATGATTCATTCGTTTCATTTTCAAAGATAGAACTGTTTATGTGTTGATCTCCAGTGCTAAATTGTGCCACGAAGCACCTCTCTTTGAACTGCTAGATAAATGTTTGCTAAATAAAAGTGAGGGAATAAGAATAAAGAACCAATATGCAAACAGTTGGTTACTCAGTATTCTCGACTAGTGGTATGTGTTTCTAAATCAGCTAGAAATGACAATTGTATGGAATATTATTTTCTTTTATATATTAAAATTCATCTCCTATAAGATAAATATCAATGGAAGTAACTCAATATGGGAAATAAACAACATTACATGAAACCATTAAGGTAATTCATTTAGGGTTGGGGGGAAGCCATGGTTTATAAAATGTAAAAGGGTCTGAGCTACTAAATTCAGCCTGGAAATCAGGGAGTCACTTTTGCCTAATCTATGAAAATATCACCTCAGTGTGCTGCTGTGGCTTGAGCCACCAAATTCCTGAGCATCATTAGGAAGAGGTAGAAAAGCATGAGAGAAACATTTGCAACGGACTTACACCACCCCAATGCTTCCATGGCACATGCATTAGGTGTGGTGTGCACATAATGGAATTGAAGAGATCCAACAAAGGGATTGTTAAGTGACTAAGGAATTATGGCATTTCTACTAATAATAATTATAACAATTACATCCAAATCTGCCTTAGTCCTTATTGTGTGTAGTACATGAGGGAGCCACTTTTCACACATTTACTGATTGAATCCCCACAGAATCCTATGAGGCAGGTAATTTTTTTTATCCCCATTTGACAGATAATGTTGCCAAGGATTAGAGATTTTAAATGACTTGCCCAGATCAAACAACTAAGTAAATGGCTGAGGCAAGATTGAACCCAAGCAATCTGGTTATAAAATTTGTGCTATGGGACTAACAGAGACACCATACAGGGAATGTTGTCTGTTCTGTTTTGAAAAGATGACAGCAGAAAAGATTATTGAAATGTATCAAACTGCAAACCATGCTGATAGATGTAACTTGGATTTATCTTCTATTTCTATTTCTCAAAAATAAGAGAAAGTGTTAACTTAAGCAGTATAGGCAAAAACAAACACAATTTTAGTGAACACATCATTCCAAATGGTGCTAGGAATAAATACCTGCAAGTTCAAATATGGTTTAGGTAATTTCATGGATTATAGCTCCCTACACAGAATAACTGCTGTTTGACAGGCAAACGTGAGCAATTTTTATGAAGCTCACATGACATTAATCTCATGATGCTGCCCCGGGCTCCCAGACACTCCCTCACGTTTGGCAGAGAGGGAAATATAACAGGCTCAGAGTCTGTTTTCCTCTTCTTCCATAATGGGTGACTGTCATCACTGATAATGACTTGTTACTCTTAATTTTCTTCAGAACTTTCATCTCATGTCAGCAGCATCCTCAGACTGGCGTACCTTAAACCTTGCTATTACCCAAAGAACTCCATGGGTGGAATCTTTAATTGGCAGTAAGCCATTCTTATATTAATCCTCTTGCTTATTCTTATAATCCCACTTTTTAAAATTTAACTGAGGCCTCTAATTACTCAAATTCTTAATTTTCTGAACACTCAGTCTCTCATAGTCCTCTCTCATTTGTCCCCAGGATAGTCATCTCATTAATATTTTCACCAATACTCTCAGTTCCTTTACCTCATAGTTATTGTACTCAATATGTCCTTATCCCAACTTTAATTTTTTTTTTAATTTCGCCTTAGTTGGAGTTTACACCCGCTTTGGGTTGCATTCCCAAGCAACCCAACTCCAGGAAGACCCGGCCAACTTCAAATTTAACCCTTCTGCTTCTAGGCAACTGGAGAGTTTCTAACAAATACCATTTCCTAATATTTGGCAGAAAGATATTAAATAATTTGATAAATGAGTCAATAAATACATGAAAAAATAGAACACCTCTCCTAATTAGCTGTCACACATTTATGACTTCCAGCTTCAGACGGTTCTTTAATACCCATTGACAAGGAACAGTTACAACCTCTTACATAAGATAACTAATAAGGTGTTGCTGAAGCCACATCACTGGGCAACTTATCCTTTCTAAGTCTCAATTTTTGCATCTCTAAATGGGGATAATAATAGATCTGATCCTGCCTCATATGTAGATTTATTTTTCCTTTTGTTCATTTCTTGTACATCCCCAGTTTTTATCACTGAATATGTATAATCTTTGAATTTTTAAAATAAAAGATGTTTTAAAAATTTAATTTAATAAATAGTTAATAAGTCTACACTATGTAGTGGGCACCATGAGAGTACAAGATGAATGTGTCATTCTTTTAAATTTCAAGGAGTGCTTCATCAAGTGGCAGAAGAATATGTGTTTCCAGTGGACTGGAAAATAGGTTTGAGCAGGACAAGTGTTAGAAGGGAGACAAGAATGTTCTGGATGAGGTCAGAAAAGGCAACAACACTGGTTCAGGCAGATATAGGAAACTTCACAAATGAATTAAAATTGGCTGTGAATTTTTCTTTTTTTCATCTCATAACAAAGAAAGGAAAGGGAAGGAAAGAGAAAGAAAGTGGGGGGGGGTAGTTTAAAAAATCCAGGGTTTACATGCACATGCTTTTTTGGTTCCATGCTTTTATTTATTTCTCTTAAACTCTTCTGTGAGATTTATTTTTATAAAGTTGGAGACAGTGTCTATCTATCTATCTAAGTTGACTTGAGTAGAAATGAGTAGTGAGAATTGATGCTGAGACTTGTGAGTTGACATAGTGATATAATTACTACAATGATCAGAGTGGCACTCAATTTGTTCATCTGTCATTCTTCTAAAGGAATATATATTTGCTAAAATATGATTCCAAAAAGTACTACTGTTTTGATAATTTAAAGAACAAAAGGACTGTATTATATAAAACATTTTTCTCTTAATGTATTATTTCCATCAAAGTTAAGAATCCAAAGAAATCTTTCAAAGTAAATTATTGTTCACAGTGGGACAGCAGAAGAGTTTATAGATTTTAAATTAAATTGGCTGGGTAAATAACTAAGAGCAAAGTGAAAACTTAGCACTTGAACCATACTGTGTTATCATATTGAATCACAAGTTTTGCTTGGTTACTGTCAAATGGAAATAGAAATTAAATTTAAACAGAACTTATTAAGAATTGTTAGTCTGAAGAGTACTTCATCAGCTTAAAGTATACATAAGTGTCATGGCTAATTAAAATTGAATTTTAGTGCTACTAATATAGCATTCTGTCTTAAAAATCTGCTATCTGGGAACCTCTCCAGTACTTTGTCAAGATGTTCTTGGTACCATTATTACTCATTAGGGACCATTATAGTTAATGTCTATTTGACCTTCCATTCAAGAAACTAAAAAAAAAAAAAACAAAGCAAAGCAAGAAACTGTACAGGCCCTGTGTTTAGAGGGTCTTTTTTTGATGTAATTTTCTGTAGATGTTTGGAATTTTTCTCAAAGTGATCAGGTAAAAACATATTTAGATATTGAAATCATACTTCTCTTAGATTTTATAAAACTTTGATGTAGGACAGTTATGATGGGAGAAAAACATAATTTATCTAGATTGTGTATACTCATATGAGTATTAAAATAAGTAAAGGAATAAAGAAATGGTAATGGCTATAAGTATTCAGAATGAAGTTGAAATATTTTCCCAGGTCTCCCGTGATGTTACCCACTTCCCATGCAACCCTCTAACTCCATCAAAAAGTATCTTCTACCTCCAATTAAAACTAATTGATCACTGTGGGGGTTTTAACTTATACGTACAATTTCTCGATAATACTTCCTCCAGGAGGTGGAGATTGGTTCCTCTCCCTTTGAGTGCTGGCTGAACTTAATGACTTGCTTCTGACAAATGAAGTAGGGAAAGAGGAAAGCTGTAACTTTACAGTAGAAATTCAGCAAATAGTATCTTAATGAGGCTAAGGGTTAACAGTGATAATTCATGTTGCTGTCATGTACCCTGTGATATGGTATGATAAGAAACACCTCACCTCCATGGTAATTTCTCCCCAAACTTATAACTCCAGTTGATGTGTGAGAAAAAAAAAAATCAGACAATCTCAACTGAGGGACAAACTACAAAATATCTAACCAGCATGCTTCAAAATTTTCTAGGTCATGAGAAACAAGGAAAGACCAATAATGGCCACAGATTGGAAGAGACTAAGGAGTAATGATAACAAAATTAAGTTTGTTTTTCTGGCATAGATTAGGACTAGAGATAGAACATTAGTAGGAAAACTGGAGAAATTCAAGTGAAATCTACAACTTAGGTCATAGAATTGTACCAGTGTTTCCTAAATTTGGTCATTGTGATACACACACACACACACACACACACACACACACACACACACACACATATATATATATATATTTTTTTTTTTTTTTTTAGTTGGAGTCTCACTCTGTTGCCCAGACTGGAGTGCAGTGGCCGCTCCCGGCCACTGCAGCTTCAACCTGCTGGGTTCCGGCAATCCTTCCGATTTATGTAGAATTTAATATTAGGGATAGGTGGGTGAAATGTATATGAGATTTTTTGTAAATTAGTGCTAATTTTTTGTAAATATTTTGCAAATTCAAAATTATTTTAAAATTAATTTTTAAAACCAATGAATTCATGAGTAGTTGTGATTTCCTAATTAATTGCTCTGAAGCTAAGCTTTAAGGTAGCCCTCTGTAATCCTTGCCTTCTGTATTCCCACACTTGGGTAGTTCCCTTTCATACAGAGTCAGAGCTAGTCTGTGTATAAGACTACTGCAGAAGTGCAGGTTTGTGGCTTCTGAGGCTAGTTTATAAAAAGTCCTGTGGTTTACACCTTGGTTTCTTGGCTTCTTGCTCCAAGGGGAACAAGCCTCTGTGCCGTGAAGTCCCTCCTGAAGCACTGAGAAGAGTCTGTGACAAGAAATCAATGCCTCCCACCACCACCAGCCCCACTAACTTACGAGTGTGCTTAAGCCACCTCAGAAGTGGATTTTTCAGTCCCAACTAGGCCTTCAGATGACCATAGCCCCAGCCACCCTCTGACTGCAAACCCATGAAAGACCCTGTCACCAGAAACATCCAACTGATTATTATTGTTGTTTTGATCTACTAGGCTTTGGGGTGATTCATTATTCATTTGGAAATATTAATATAGTTCCTTAAATTGTAATACATATACATAATATATGTTTTTCAAATGATAATCTGCCCAAGGAGATGATATTACCTATTATAAACTATTCTTGTACCTGTTGAATGTTACTTAGAATGTTTTAGAGCTTCCATGAATGAGAATGAGATGCTCAACAGTATAATTTGCTACAGATTTTGAGTTCAATGCTTAGTAAAATGTGTGCTTATGTCCAAAATGGTAATAAGTGGAAGCTAGTGGAAGCCAAAACCTACCCAACTGAAAAATGGTTAAACTGAATTTGAAATAGTCATATTGCTTATATTTTTTCCTACTTGAAATGACCACTATTTCCACCACATTACTGTGAGTGACATGGATTCTCGTGTTTTGAAGAGTTCAAGCATTGCTAAATCTGAGACAACAAATAAGCAAAAGATGCAGCCTCTAAGGAAAACATACACTAGTTTCATAAAGAGTCACTTTTTTGGTGACTTTTAAAATTACCTGCTGTAATATTTTATTTTTCAATGAACTATATTGACTTTTATCCTTGAGCATGGATTGAATTATATTCTAGAAGTCCACAAACCAGGGATTGTAAAATGTTACATTTGTTATGTTGGAATTTTGTTTCTCTGCTCTTAATATCTGATTTTTTTCAAGTCGATAGTAAATTCAGGCTTTTGCACTTCTTTCTGCAGAATTTCTTTTACATTACAGCAGTGTTGTCTCATGAATTCTCTATTATAACCTTCACGCCTTCATTCATAAAATGACATATGCATCGGATCAACCAGCAGACTCTTTAAAAGTACTACTTTGTTGCAAAAAGACCATTGTAAAGAAAATTAGTCTAACCATTTATAATGTCTCATAACTTCTGTCTTCTCTGTGCACTGACTTGTTGATTAACGAGTATGTTTCTCCTGTGTAAGTAAGAACACCCTGAGCCACATTTAAATTTAAGTTCAGCTACTCTAAATTATGATTTTTTTAAAAGCAGGATTTATTGAGAGGACAGAAAAACTCCCATAGTGGGAGAGGACCTGAAGGGGTTGCCCAAATTATGATTTTTTAAAAAAAAAATGTTAAGGGACTATCAATAGAATAAGAGATCATACAATTTTTTTATGTAACTAGGATTGCATTTTATGACCAAGAATAACTATTTCTGTGTTGGATGACAGTAATTCTTGGGACAGTCTGTAAATTTTATTTCCAAATTTATCCTTGTAAAATTAATAGACCTAAGTATAACTAATGTAATCCCTGGTTTAGTAATAGCCTATTCTTCAATTTTGAACTAAGCTTTTAGCAAACTCTAAGTAACTATAATAAATATTTCATTTATTCATCTCTATATGAATTGAACAAATGTGTGTTGATATTTACTATTAATAATGGACACAATTGGCTAGATATTGGGGATTGCATAGCAACCAAGTAGCCAACTATTCGCGTTCACAGAGCCTATAGTTTATTCCCTACTAAATTGTATATCTTACAGATGTTTAATGATTATATCTTGTCTACTAATATTTTGTCTTTTCAATTAAATATATAGCTTTGATTCAGACAGCCTCTGTATCATTTATGGTTCTAGTAGAAATAGGATGCACTCAGATTTTTTAAATGAAGAAATCAATACAAAGGGATTGGTAGGACTAAGGAAACACAAAATGTTGAAGGACCCAGAGAATAGAAATGGTAGGAATAAGTTAAAAACTAAGAAACTAGTATTACAGCTCTTTTATAATTTGTCTAGCAGGTTTTTTGGTAAAAACTAGAGAACCCTCCCTACCGCCATGGGAAAAAAAAAAACACAACAACAACTAAGAAACCAGGGAATGAATCCAGAGAGGTCTGAAGTACTAAAAGAAAGATCATTTAGTGGGAGTAGTAGTATTTAAAAGACGTAATTGTTTCCTGATAATTTGGCCAAAGCAGTAATAGGAGAGGATATAACTCATTCTCTCCCTCATTCTACCTGCTAATTTCTTGCCCTCCTGCAGATGTCTCCTCTAGGCAAAATCCAATCAGAAGTCAGCAAGTTTGGCAATATATCCTAGAGATAAGTCACCCAGAGCAAGGCAGAGAAGTATGAAGAAGGGATTTTGGAAAGAAGAAAAATGGGAAATAACCCCAAGCCTTCATAAGAAAATGCTTTATTAGTAGCCATTCTGTCTTTCTCAGTCATATTTTAAATATAATTAAACATAAGGAAGGATTTATAGATGTCTGAGATTACATTCAAATATTAATACCAATTGAATAATTATAATATGCCTGAATATGAAATTTGTTGCTTCCCAAAAGGTAATATGCATGATAATAAATTAGTAATAAAAAACGACCTGATAGGCAATCCTGAAATTTATTTGTATAAATTTTAACCAAATGAAGCAATCCCCAGTGGGTGGCCTTCAGGACCATGGACAGATTCTGTAGCGCTCCTGTTTAGTTGTCAGTAGTAGATTATACTCGGTTTCATTTCTCTGGCTAGAATTCCCCAAGTTGAACTGAAATGATTGAAGCTATTATCTGACTAAATAAACATGTTAGGAAATTATGCCTAATAATTTGGTTAGGCTCTTTTATATCAATATTCTGCCTCTCGTGGCAGATTGAGTATCTGCCACAGGGATGCTGTTAGGATGACTTTTCTGTTCTCTGTATAGACTGAAGGGTTATGTTTTATGTTACAGAACTGCATGATGGAAAAAGTGAGTCTAACACTACTAAAGCTTAAGAGAATGTGTATTTCCAGCAAGGGAATATAAATATTTAGAGTAGATTTCTGACTTATAGTAATGGCTTTATACATCTAGTAACCTTTGTAATGTCAAATGTTATTATATAATCTTGTGATTTATTAAAATCATTATAAATGACAACAATGTACATTATTTCATTAATAAACAGTTTTTCAATGTCAACTTTTGTTTTTTGTAAAACAAAAGCCATGATTACATGATTTTTGTACTTAGCAAAACTTGTTCAGATGTTGGAAGTACTCACCGATACCCCAGCGTATGATATAAAAGTTTGCAAATATTTTAGTATAACATTATAGAAGAAGCTACTAAACTACAAGGGTTTAAAGCATAAATCAGTTCTTGGAATACTTTCTGTAATTCAGAAAATAAAATAAACAGTAAACTAGGCCAATCTTATTCGCTAATGAATTATAAATTTTATTCCTGCATAAACATGTTTCATACTCAACTGAAGATGAGAAAGTGCATTTTAATATTTCTAATAAATATTCATTAAAAAGAAACAAATATTTATAACATGCATGTGAGGTATATAGAATAACAATACACTCAATGCTTATGTAACTCACAGTTTAAGAAGAACATGGTAGCAGAAACTTGAATGTGTGCTTATTATTTCTTAGATTTTCTTTTTCTTTATGGTCACTCCAATTTTGAAATATGTTCTCTTATTTTCTTTCGGCATTTTAACTTCTCAAAATTAGACATTATTATGATTTTATTCATGAGTGCTTGTATAGATTTACCCATATATTTTCCACTTTTCTGTCTGTCATTACTCTTGCATCTCAGCCTCCCATCTGGTATCATTTTCCTTCTAAAACATACCTTATGAAATTGTCTACAGGGAGGACCCACTGACACACTCTTTATCTTTATTATTTATATGAAAAAATCTTTAATTCTGTTTTATTTTTGAAAGACATTTTTACTAAATATGCTATTTGAACTTGATAGTATTTTCTTTTAACATCTTAAATATATTATTTGAATAATCCCAGCTTTCATTTCTGTTACTGAAAAAATCAAGCTGTCTTACTATAGCCAGTCATCTAAAAACAAATTACTTTTTCTATTCACTTTAAAGATTATATGTTTATCTACAGTTTCACCCTGATGAGTGTAATTGTTATTTTTTTAATTATTATGTTTGGAATTGTTGCTCCTTCTACATCAGGTACTTTGAAGTTCAAATTGGTCCATTCCCCAGAGAGTGAACCTTCTACTTGAGAGAACTTCAGAACCCTAAACCCTCATGCTATCTCTCCATTTTTTGTGTCTCTTATAATCATCTTTATGATCATGTAGCTTCCTTGTATAAGAGAGAATATGCAGTCCTGCCTCATGAAATTTATGCGAAAATGAGAGAAAGCAAAATAAAAACCAGCAAAAAATTCTGGTTTGGGAAAAAGGGTTAAGCATTATGTTTTGGGCCTAATTAATGTGATGTGTCTTTACAGTATTTAAGTGAAGACATCAAGTAGCTAATTTAATATATGAGACAGAAACTCAGAAAAGTTTGGAGTGAATATACATTTAAACATTAAGTAAAAGAAGAAAATAAAATAATTGAGAGGATGACATTGCCTAAGAAGAAAGTATAGAATGAGATCAAACTTTAAGAAACAGTCTTGAGAAACGCCAACATTTAAAGTTCAAGGAAATAGGAATGAGAAATATTAAGGGGAAATCAGAAATGTTCAGTATTCACTGATTGCACAAGAATCTTTAAAATAGACTATTTCAAAAATAGGGACTTTTTTAAAATTTATTTTAGAGTTGGGGGTACAAGTACGTGTTACATGGACATATTGCATACTGTTGGTAATTGGGCTTTAGGTGGCCCATTCCTTAAAGAGTGAACATTGTACCTGAGGGAACTTCGGAACCCTAAATCCTCATGCTGTCTCTCCCCTTTTTGTGCCCCTTATTTCCATTTTTATGTTCATGTAGCTTCCTTGTATAAGAAAGAACATGCAGTATTTGGTTTTCTGTTTCTGAGCTAGCTCACTTCGGATAGAGTTCTGCAGCATCATCCATGTTTCTGCAAAGGACATGATTTTGTTCTTTTTATGGTTGTGGAGTATTCCATGATTAACGTGTAGCATGTTTTCGTATCCAGTAAATTGCTGATGGTTACTTAGGTTGGTTCCATGACTTTGTCATTGTGAATAGTGCTGCAGTGAACGTATGAGTATCTTTTTTTATATAATATATTTTCCTTTGAATGGATCCCTATACTGGGATTTTTGGGTCAACTGGTACTTCTATTTTTAGTTCTTTATTATTATTGTTTTATTTTAAAGATGTGGGGTACAGTTCAGGTTAGGTATACAAATGGTCATTATGCAGGTACCCTTGTTGATGAGATGTGCCCTCCTCTCCCTCCTCTGGCAGTTTCCCACTACTGCCAATCCCTTTCTTATAGTATTATGATCATCGTTCAAGGTCTGCTTATGAGTGAGAAGATGTCGTACTCAATTCTTTGTTTCTGTGATAGATCACTGAGTATTATAAACTAAATCCGTCCAAGCTGCTGTGAAGTTCGTAATTTTGCCTTTTTTTTAATCTCTACATAATATTCCATCATGTATATGTGCCACATTTTTTTTTATCCAGTCCTTTTTCAACAGGCAACACAGTTGGTTCCATGTTTTTGCTATTATGAAAATGCTGCAATAAACATACGTGTACAGGTATCTTTTTCACAGAGTGATTTGATTTCCTCCAAGTATATTGCCAGTAGGGGGATGGCAGGGTCGTATGGAAGATCAATTTTTAGATCTTTTAGGAATCACCAAACTGTTTTCCACAGAGGTTGTACTAGTTTGCACACCCACCAACAGTGTAGCAGTGTTCCCTTTTCCCTGCAATTCTCTCTAGCATCTGTATTTTTTGAGTTATTGATGATAGCTATCCTGACTGGAGTTTGGTGGTATCTCAGTGAGGTTTTAAGTTGCATTTCTTTGATGATGAGTGAGGCTGAGCTTTCTTTCATGTAATATCTAGGATCTACAAGGAATTCAAACATGCTGAAAAGAAAAACAAACAGCCCTAATAAAAGTAGGCAAAATATATGAATATACACTTCTCAAAAGAAGACATATGAGCAGCCAACAGATACATGAAAAAATGCTGTCTCACTAATCTTCAAAGAAATACTTTTAGTTCTTTAATAAATCTCTCTGCAAAGCAAGAGAAACCATCAAGAGAGCAGGGAGACAGCCCAGAATGGGAAAAAACATTTGCCAACTGTATATCTGACAAAGGCCTAACATCTAGGATCTACAAGGAGCTTAAATACACCAAAAGGAAAAAAACAAACAGCCCCATTAAAAGTGGACAAAAGACATGAATAGGTACTTCTCAAAAGAAGATATACGGACAGCCAACAGACACGTGAAAAAGTGCTCAGCCTCACTCATCATCAGAGAAATACAAATCAAAACCACATTGAAATACCACCTAAGCCCAGTAAGAATGGCCATCATGAATAAAACAAACAACAACAGACGCTGACAACAATGCGGAGAAAAAGGAATGCTTCTACAATGCTGGTGGAAATGCAAACTAGTACAACCTCTTTGGAAGACAGTGTAGCGGTTTCTGAAAGAACTAGTTTCTGAAAGAACTAGAAATTGACTTTCCATTCAACCTAGTAATCCCCCTATTGGAAATATACCCAGAGGAACTCAAATCATTCTGCAAAAAAGATACCTGCACATGTATGTGTGTTGCAGCTCTATTCACAATAGCAAAAATATGGAACCAATCATGTTGCCCATCGAAGCTGGACTGGATAAAGAAAATGTGGTACATACACACAATGGAATATTATGCAGCCATAAAGAAGGACAAACATATGGACTTTGCAGCAACTTTGATGGATTTAGAGTCTACCATACTCAGTGATCTATCACAGAAACTAAGAACAGAGTACCACATGTTCTCGCTCATAAGCAGACCTTGAACAATTATAATACTATAAGAAAGCAATTGGCAGTAGTGGGAAACTGGGGGGGGGGGGTGATTGACAGTTGAGGGAGACTGCTAGGGCAGGGAGGGGCATACCTCATCAACAAGGGTTCCTGCATAATCAATGTTTATATACCTAGCCCAGAATTGTACCCCACATCTTTATAATTAAAAAAAAGAAAAAAAAAACAGTATGGTAGTTAATAAAACACTTGTTTTTTCACACACACACAAATCTCCATACTGTTTCCCATAGAATTTCAACTAGTTAACAATCTCACCAACTGTGATTGAGTGTTCCCTTTTCTCTGCATCCACGACAACATATGCTGCTATTCTTTGACCTTTTAATAATATCAGGCCTGACTGGTGTAAGATGACGTCTCATTGTGGTTTTAATTTTCACTTATCTGATAATTAGTGATGTTAAGCAGTTTTCTCATATGTTTATTGGCCACTTGTTTGACTTCTTTTGGAAGGAAGTTCTTACCCTTTGCCCACTTTTTAGTGGGGCTATGTTTTTTTCATGTTGAGTTGTTTGAGTTCCTTATGAATTTCAGATATGAGTCCTTTGTCTGAGGTATCATTTGCAAATATTTTCTCCTACTCTGTAGGTTTTTGGTTCATTCTGTTGATAATTTGTTGTGCTTTCCAGAAGATTTTTAGTTTAATTAAGTCCCTTTGTTTATTTTTAGTTTGTTGCATTTGCTTTTGAGGTCTTCATCATAAACTCTTTACTTCGTCTAATGTCCAAAAGAGTTATTCCTAAGTTTTCTCCTAAGATTTTTATATTTCAATTCTTACATTTAAGTCTTTAATCCATCTTCAGTTAACTTTTGTACGTGATGAGAAATAAGGGTCCAGTTTCATTCCTCTGCATATGACCAGCCAATTTTCCCAGTACCATTTATTGTATAAGGTGTCCTTTCTCTATTGTTTACTTTTGACAGCTTTGTTGAAGATTGGCTGGTTGTAAGTACATAGCTCTATTTCTGGATTCATATTCTGTTCCATTGATCTGTCTATTCTTGTACGAATACCATGCTGTTTTAGTTACTATAGTCTTATAGCATAATTTGAAGTCAGGGAGTATGATGCTCCACATTTATTCTTTTTACTTAGGATTACTTTGGCTATCTTGACTTTTTTGTTACATATAAACTTTAGGATTTTTTCTTCTAGTTCTGTGAAAAATAATGTTGATATTTTGATAGGAATTTTGTTGACTCGGTAGATTGCTTTGGGCAGTAGAGTCATTGTAACAATATTGATTCTTCTGATCCATAAGCATGGGATGTTCTTCCATTTATTTTCTTCATCTCCAACTTCTTTTATCCATGGTTTTTTAGTTGTCATTGTAGAGATCTTCTACCTCTTTGGTTAAGAATAGTAATAGTGAGAGAGAGACAGAAAGAGAGAGAGAGAGAGAGAGAGAGAGACTCTGTTGTAAATGGGATTTAGCTCTTGATTTGGTTGAGCATTACTGGTGTATAAAAAAGCCATTGATTTTGCCAGAGTCATATATCAGTCTAGAAGCCACTTAAAGAAGTCTTTAGGATTTTCTAGGCATGCAATCATGTCATCAGTGAACAGGGAGAGTTTAACTTCCTCCTTGCTAACTTGAATGCCTTTTATTTTTCCCTCTCTGGCTGGGTTGCTCTTACTCAGACTTACAATATGATGTTGAATAGAAATGGTAAAAGTAGGTAATAATTAACTATTCAAAGTGCTGCTTAAATAGCCCTGTAGTCAGATTTAATGGGTTAAGAAATAATGGAATGAGGAGAACAGAGGCAAAATGTTGTGTACAAGTCAATGTAAGTTAAATAAAGTATTAAGAAGTAAAAAACAATTTTAAAATTTCAGGAGGGACACTATCACAAAGGATGATTTTGTGCTCAAACTACCATCCACTATGGATTGACATCGGCTCCATCACAAAGATAAAGCAGGAGCCATTATCTGGGACATTGTTGTACTTACGGTGGAAGAGAATGAGAAAGCAATAGAAGCACACAATTACTTCCTCTTCTTGGAAGTGGCACATATCACTTTTATATATATTTTATTGGCTAAAGAAAGTCATATGACCAAACCTGAGGTCAGTGTGGCAGTAATAGAGAAGGAATGTTTTAACTAAACATACAATCTGTCATATGTATAGAGAGGTCTTTTGACTATTTTTTATTGTAAATCAGGAGAATGGGAGAGGATAAAACATAAAAATTGAGAATTTTTTAAAGGAAAATAATTGACAGTGTTTAATTATAATGGGTGAAGGATTCAATTGCAAGAAAGAAAATTCCTAACTATATGGGAAAAGGGATAATTACTATTTTGAGGTTTCTAAGAAATAGGATCTAAGTTAGTCATGCATTGCATAATGACAAGGATACATTCTGAGAAATGCATTGCTAAGCTATTTCTTTGTTGTGCAAACATCATTGAGTACACTTATATATCTCCCACTACACATCTAAGCTATATGGTATAGCCTATCGTTCCTAGTCTACAAACCTTTACAGCATGTTACAGTACTGAATACTGCAAGCTATTGGAATGCAATGGTATTTGCATATCTTCTAGATAGATTTATAAATTAGAGGGTACTAGATGGAATTTCCATGTATGATGGTTTTTCTTGCTGTATGAAGTAAATCATGAGAAATCTATTATGGCAGTGGAAAATGTTAAGGAATGTGTGACAGGTTGAGGAAAGTGCAAAAGTTTTGAAACAACCACTGTGGGGAAGAGCAAAGAGAGTGAAAAATAAAAATATAATCAAATAGCTAAACAGTCCTAAGGGACTATTTGTTGTTGCTGATTACAAATTTATAGTGTCACCATCTTCCTTATTCTTATTTATCCAGCTGTGTTTTCTCAAATGTAGGAGAAATAAGGCAGTCAAGTTGCATTCATGCACAGTTGGGATTTTGCCAGATGAAAGTGAACAAATGAGAGGAACAGAAGATACTAAGTTCTTGGCAAGAGTCTTAATGAAATTATGAGCCATGATATCTAAGCTTCTAAAAGAAGGAAGTGAAGACAGATCTGAATCTCACATATTGGCATAAAGGTAAATTAAACTAGAGATTTTGATGAGGAAAAAGGTGGAAGTTGTTGAGTACAGAAGTTCAAAGGAGAGGAGGTAGAGGTAATGAGTTGTTTTGGAGTTATCAGTTTGGGATTTGGAGAAGTTTACAATGATGACAAGTTTGGGTAAATGAGAATAAAATTGGAAGTAGGTGGATTCATTGACTTGGGGGGGAAGGCTAAAAGGTTGAGTAGCTTATCTACTTGTATACTAAAGACACTTATTGTTGTAGCAGGAAAAAGTCACTATATACAGGTATCAACAGCTTTAATGAATAAATAATGATCTGGTCATCTTTTAGCTGTTAGTGACAAGGAGAGTGAGACAGCAGCACATCAAAATAACATGATACTCAATTAGTAGACCTACCCAATCCCACCCCTGAAAACCTAGGAGGAGTAATGGTAAATAGAAATGGAAAACAGATAAATTTTTTCTTCAGAAAAAACATTTGACACAGTCCAACATTCATCCATGAAAGCACCTATGAGCAAAATGGGAATAGAGGAGACTTCCTCAACTTGACAAAGAATATCCACAAACACTCTGCTCCTAAAATCACAGTTTTTAAAATATAGATGCTTTTTAGCTAAGATCAGCAACAACACAAAATGCCCCTGCTCAACACTCCTATTCAACATTCTACTGGATGTCCTAGATAATCCAATAAAACAAAAGAAAGAAATATATGCAATATGGGAAATAAGAAATAAAACCGTCTTTGCTCACAGATGACATATTTGTCTATATACAAAAATAAACAAATAATTAACAAAAATACTACTAGATCCAATAAGCATTTATATCAAGGGTATAGAATACAAGATGAAAATAAAACAATCAATTGTTTTCAATACACCAGCAATGAAAAAATGGAATTTGAAACTAAAACACAAAAGTATTTACATAAGTACCTACAATTTTGAAATATTTAGATATAAATCTTTAAAAGTGTACAGGATCTACAAGAGGAAAATTACAAACTCTGAATTTAAAGAAAATCAAAATGTAAATAAATGAAAAGATATTCATGTCCATAGATGAGAAGAGTCAATACTGTTATAAAGTCAGTTTTTCTAAATTTGATTTATAGGTTCAGCACAATCGCAATAAAAATTCCAGCAAGTTATATTATGGATATCTACAAACTGATGCTAAAGCTAATATGAAGAGGCAAAAGACCCAGAATAGTTAACACAGTACTGAAGAAAAACAAAGTTAGAAGACTAATGACTGTCACTATCTGACTTCAGGACTTACCACACTTACAAGGATCACTCATTATAATTAAGCAGGATTTATCCTTGGGATGCAAGGATAGTTCAGCATATGCAAATAAATCAATGTTGTACACCATATTAAAATGAAGGACAAAAACTGTGTGATAATTTCAACAGATGCAGAAGAAGCATTCTACGAAATCAAACATTCTAGAATGACAGAACGCAATCAACAAATTAGGCACAGCAAAAATGTACCTCTACACAGTAAAGGCCACATATGAAAAGTCCACAGCTAATATTGTACTCAATGGTAAAAAGTTGGAAGCTTTTCCTGCAAGAGCAGGAAAGAACCAGACAAGAATGCCCATACCACTTCTATCAACACAGTAGCAGAAATTTTAGCCAGTGCAATTAGAAAAGAAAAAGAAATTAAAAGACATCCAAATAGGAAAAGAAGTGAAATTGTCTCTGCAAAGATGTGAACTTTAATATAGAAAACCCTAAGAACACCACCAAAAATTTTTAGCACTGATAAGGAAATTTAATTTAATAAAATTGTAGAGTACAAAATCAGCACACAAAAATCAGTATTATTTTTAACACTATCTGAGACAAAAATTAAGAAATAAAACCTATTCAAAATAGTATTATAAAAATTAAGGATAAATTTAACCAAAAAGGCAAAATATCTTTATGCTGAGAACTCTAAAATATTGATGAAAAAAATATAGATGACACAAATAAATGGAAAATAAATAAACACACGATACCTATATTCATAGATAAGAACAATTGATGTTGTTAAAAAAAATCCATACTGCCCAATATGACCTACAGATTCAATGTAATTCCTATCAAATTTTTAATGTTATTTCCTATCAAAATTCCAATGTCATTTTTCATGAAAATAGAAATAAAAATTCTAAAATTCATGTGGTATCACAAAAAAACTTTGAATAGCCCAAACAATCTTGAGTAAAAAGAACAAAACATGAAGTATCACGCTACCTTCAAAATATATTAAAATCTATAGTAATCAAAGCAGCATGGCACTTGTGCAAAACAGACACATCAAAAAAGAAACAGAACTGGGCTCAGTGGCTCAGCCTGTAATCCCGCGCTTTGGGAGGCTGAGGTGAGTGGATTGCCTGAGCCCGCGGGTTCGAGACCC
>NW_007246166.1:272723-283020 GCF_000164805.1 Carlito syrichta
GGGGCGACAGAGTGAGACTCCAACTCAAAAAAACAAAACAAAAAAAAAAAAAACAAAAAATGAAACAGAATAGAGAGCTCAGAAATAAATCTAAACATTTATAGTAAATTTATTTTCACAAATGTGCCAAGAACTCATAATGGAGAAAGGACAGTCTTTTCAATGATTGATATTGGTAAAACTGGATATCCACCAGCAGAAGAAAAACCATGTGTGTGTGTGACTAAACATATACAACATACATGTATGTTGAATATAATATATATGGCAAAAAATATCCTGTCATTTGCAGCAACATAGATAAACCTAGAGGACAGTGTGGTAGGTGAAATAAGCCAGGCATAGTAAGATGAGTATTCATGATCTTACTTATATGTGGAATTTAAAACACTTGAACTCATAGAAGTTGAGAGTAGAATGATTCCTACCAGAGGCTGGGGTAGAAGGTGAATGAAAAAAGGGAGATGATGATCAATCAAAGAATGCAAACTTTCAGTTAGACAGGAGGAATAAGCTTTTAGTAATGTTATCAAATAGAATGGTGACTACAAAAATATATTGTTTATTTCAAAATTGCTAAAAGAGTAGATTTTAAATGTTTCCATTACAAAAAATGATAAGTATATGAGGTGATAAATTTGTTAATTATCCTGATTTAATCATTTCATATTGTAAATATGTATCAAATATCACGTTATACCTCATAAACATGTATAATTTTTATTTGTCAATTTAAAAAATTTTAAAGACTGACTACAAGACTATGGTAATTAAGACAACATGGTATTGGTGAAAGAATAGAAAAATAGCCCTATCTGCCCCTGAGAAGGGCCATCAAATAAAAAGAAAAATAGATCAAATGGAATAGAATTGAGAGCCCAGAAATAGACTCACACAAATGTAGTCAACTGATCTTTTACAAAGGAGCAAAAACAATTCAATGGAGAAAGAATAAACTTTTCAACAAATAGTGCTTGAACGATTGAATGTTCATATAAAAAAAAACTAATTTAGACAGCTCTTAGATCTTTCACAAAATCTAAACACAAATAGATCATAGGCAGACAGGTAAATCACAAAACTGTAAAACATCTAGAAGATTTGAGAAAAATAGGTGACCTTAGTTTTAACAATGAAATTTTAAATATAATACCTAAAGTACAATCTGTAAAAGAAAAATAATTGATGAGTTGGAACTTATTAAAATTAAAAACTCCTGCTCTGCAAAAGACACAGTTAAGATCATGAAAAGACAAGCCCCAGACAGGGAGAAAATATTTCAGAATATATATTTGATAAAGCCCTTGTATATAGAATATACAAAGAACACTTAAAACTTAACAATAAGAAAGTAACCAACCAAATTAGGAAGTAGGGAAATGATTTGAACAGATACCTCTCCAAAAAAGATATACAATCTGACTCTTACCACCAAAAAAGAAAAAAAGATCTATAGATGGTAGATGAGATACGAAAAAAAAGCTCATCATACATTATTAGGGAGCTGCAAATTAAAACAAGATATTATTACACACCTATGAGAATGGCTAGAATCCAAAAAAAAAATGAAAATATCAAATGTTGGTAAGGTTGCAGAGAAACAGAAACTCTCACTCATTCCTGGTAGCAATGCAAAATGATATAGCCACTTTGGAGACAGTTTGACAGTCTCTTACAAAATATAACCATATGTCCTAGCAATCGCATTCCAGATATTTGTTCAATTTAGTTGAAAACTAATCTCTATACACTAATCTGAACATGAATATTTATATCAGTATTATTCATATTTGCCAAGCCTTCAAAAGAACCAAGATGTCCCTTAATAGGTGACTATATAAGCACGATATAGTGGAGCATTGCTCAGTGCTAAAAAGAGATGAACCAATCAAGCTGCAGAAAGGTATGAGGGAACCTTATATGCATATAGTTATGTGAAACAAGAAACAAGCTAGTCTAAGTGAAAGACTGCATATTGCATAATCCCAAGTTTATGACCTTCTGGAAAAGGTGAAAGTACAAACAATGAAAAGATAATTGGTTGCCAAGAGTTCAAAGAAAGGAAGAGAGAAGAATGGACAGATGAAGCACTGGAGATATTTAGGGCAGTGAAGCTATTCAATATCATATTGTAATGATACTATACTTATGCATTTGTCAAAACCCATCGAGCTATACAACACAAGATCGGTCTTAACACAATCTTCTTAACCCTAACTCTACAGGGGAATAAGACAGGTGTTATTTACTCTAAGTGTTTTGTACTTGCCTCAGTAATGACTTCCTGCAAAGTTAGATACAAGGTAAATCTACAAAGTCATGGTTATGTTAAGCGAGAATATATCTATTCACGCTTAGCAAAATGATGTGAATGTGTCTATACGTGTGTTTGTGTATGGCATGCCTATATTTTTTCTAAGCATTCACATGGTATTTTAGAAATTTGACTATGAATATGAATGAAAAACAGTGAGAAAAGTATCATTTAAAATCAGTTGGTCAAATACCACAGGTTCTCACTTACAAGTGGAACCTAAGCAAGGGGTATACATGGACATAAAGAGTGGAATAATACACTTTGGAGACTCTGAAATGTGGGAGGGTGAGAGTGTGGGAGGGGAGAGTGAGAGTGAGGTGAGGGTTGAAAAATCACCTGTTGGATACAAAGTTTACTATTTGGGTGGTGGGTACACAAAAAGCCCAGTATCACCACTATGCTGTATATGCATGTAAGAAATCAGTACCCCCTAAATATATAAAAACAATAAAAAAAATCAGTTGGTAGGAGGCAGTAAATGCAAAGGACTCAATTCGTTTGTGTGTTCTAAAATTGCTTCGGGTTTATCCCCTTATTGTCTGTGCCCCTGATGTAACCGTTGACCTTGTTCCAGTGAATACCCTATCTTCATCTTTTCCCCCAACTCTGTTCCAACTCCTGCTTTTGGCAGAGAAAAAGGACTACCCACATTAGGAGGAGATAGTCTGCCAGAGATGTAATGTTTTACCTTTGCTATGAAAACTGCATTTGTGCTTGTTTTAAAAACACACCAAGCCATTACTTAAGTGTTAAAAATCTGCCAATATCCTTGGCACAGAAATGATGCCCCAAATTAACGCTGATCCTCTTCACTTTTGATCAGTAAATGAGCCCATCTGTTTTAATGAAAGGAGGGGAAAATGTCCTTTTTACTTTCCACATAGAAACAGAAATACTGATTGCAGAATCAGGGAGCAGTTGCTGTCTTTCCAAGAGTGTTTACTTTTAAGGTTCATTTAGTGTATCAATTCAATAAAAACACAACACTGAGGCTGACAGAAGCCTGGATCATATGAGATGTACTGTTCAAAGGAGACTCTCTCTGCTGGCCCCTTTAGTTATCTGTTAATGTATTCACTCTTTCTTGTGCAAATCTTGGAAATTGTGTAGCCTGTCTTTAAATATTGACATAGATAACTGGCAACAACGTAAATGCTACATAAATTTGCATTTTGTCATACATATCCTTTATTTTAAGAAATCTTGTGGTGGTATCTTAATTAATTAATGTTCCTCTAGATAATTCATTGTGTTTTCATAGTGAGGCTTCTTTAAAAAAAATAAAGATACTATTTAAATGTATATGATAAAAATAAATTACGTATATGTCATAATCTCACAGTATTTTAGAATAGTTGATAACTTTATTGTGTATTAGGTATATAATATATGATAGCACCAAACTCTTGCACTTTATGAAAAGGGAAATTGGTGTAAAATATAATGAAGTAAAGTGAGAATAAAGAGATTACATTTGATATTACAGTAAAATGAATCTCAGTTTCCCTGATAAATTAACCTGAACTTTTCATTTCTTTATTTCCTTAACTATTTACTGGTCTAAAATGTTATTCTCATCTTAATGTGTATTTTCTTCTCAGAAGAAAGATTAAGAATTATACTAAAAAAGCAATAGCTAAGGAAAAATGTCTCGTGTGTGTTTGTATGTTTTCTTCTGTTGGGGTTCTTTCCTTAAATGAACCAGATAATTAATCATGTTCTCCAGAGTGAAAAATTGACCTGGCTAGACCGAGGTCAAAATGTAATTTACTGCTAAGGTTAATTAATTTCAGTCCCCCAGCTAGATTAATAACTAATGTGTCTATATAGTGGTCACCATTTATGAGATTGTCTTTTTGTAATTATATTAGAGAAGGTGAACTCTTTTAATACTGATTTTCAAGTCTAAGACACAGGAAACATCTAGAGCTTTTCTGTACCCATTGCAAACTGTAAATCAATGCTAAGATTTTCATAGTCAATGCTAAGATTTTCATAGATTGTCTTGGATTAGTAATGTACGTGTGGCCGGGCTCGGTGGCTCAGCCTGTAATCCCGCGCCTTTGGGAGGCTGAGGTGAGTGGATTGCCTGAGCCTGCGGGTTCGAGATCCACCTGGGCAACTTGGCGAGACCTCATCTCTACAATAAATCAAAAATCAGCCGGGCATGGTAGCGCTCGCCTGTAATTCCGGCTACTCGGAAGGCTGAGGTGGCTGGGAGTGGCCACTGCACTCCAGTCTGGGCGACGGAGTGAGACTCCAACTCAAAAAAAAAGAGAAAGAAATGTACGTGTGCACCCTCTGCCCCATGCCACTCCCAATACAGTGGGTTCCTTGTGGGCAGAGATCTTGTTTGATTTACTCCTGTACCTTCTGTGTACCTAGCACAATCTCCAGAAGAAGGAGACCTTTAGTAACTCTTGTTAAATGAACAGGAGAAATAGGCCACTCTATGACTGAAATTAGAGTTCTCCATGGGATTTTACACTAAATACTTTCCCCAAATTAAAAAAAAAAACCACCTCCTCTACCTCTATCTGTATGCCCTGATATATCTGTAATCAAGGGCTCTGGTTCCCTTTTCTACCTGTCTCCTCACCAGTTGATCAGTTTCCCTCATTTTCCATTGAGTCTCTGACGTTCTTCTCTCTTCTAGAACTTTCTGGAAATGCTTAAGTGTCTCTATCTTCAAACAGATGAAATCCAAAGCCTTTTTTTGATCCTTGATCTATGTCATGCTTTTTCACAGCCTCTATAGTTGGGCTTCCTGGAAGCATTGCCTTCACGTCATGTCGCCAACTTCTCATCTTCTCTAGCAACGACTCCTCAACCCAGGACACTCTGGCCTCCACTGAAACTCCTTGGGCAAAGGTCCCAGGAGGCTCTTTGGTGCCAAATCAAGAAATCTTCCTAACTGGACTTTGAATCATCCCATACCCTCAGCCAGATCCTCTTTCTTTATCTTTGCTCCCAAGACTTTAACACCACCTAACTACATTAATTTTCTTCTACTTGTCTGTTTTCCAATCTTCTTTTTCAACTTGTCACTACTTAAATCTTGGGAACCCAAGAGTTGTACTTGCCTTTGTCTTATTACGCTCAGCAAACTTTCCCTGAATTCTATTGTCTTCTGTGCCTGTTAAACACTGTTAATGCCTATGTCTGTATAGCAACCACTTAAATATCTCCCCTGATCTTCAAGGGCAACCATTTCTACTGAAATTTTCTATTGACATTTCCAGTGTAAAACATCCAAATATTATCTCATCATTCCCCAAGATTAAAGCGGCTATTTTTCCAGTGTTCTACATATCTGAATGGTGCCATCATCTACCCAAAGGCCCAAATTAACGTTTGGGACTAACCTTCCCCTCATTAACTGTCAAGCTAGTGCATTTTAAACTTTTAATTCCTCTCCAAATACTGACTCAGTGCTAATTCAGGACCTGCCTGGCATAATTTCTTTTCTAAATTTCTGGTAATGCCCTTCCATCTGGCTCCTTCAAATCATTTCCCATGCTAATATAAATGCAAAGCTGAAAACAGACATGGAGGCTCATACCTATAATCCCAGCGCTCTGGGAGGCTGAGATGGGAGGACTGCTTGAGCCCAAAATTTGAGACCAGCCTAGGCAACATGGCGAGACCTTGTTTTTTTTTTTACAAAAAACCAAAAAGTTAGCTGTGGCATGCACCTGTGGTCCCAGCTACTTGGGAGCCCTGAGGCTGAAAAGGATCGCCTGAGCCCAGGAGGTCAAGGCTGCGGTGAACCGTGATCGTACCACTGCACCACAGCCTGGATGACAGAGACTGTGACTCAAAATAATAATGATGATGATGATGATGATGATGATGATGATAAATTCAAAGTTGATCAGATCACTTTGTTCCTCCAAGCTCTTCAGTGGTTCTCCATCACTTCATTGTTGAATCCCTTAGTATAGACATGCATATTTTAAGCCTATTTGCTCTGAATTGTGCTTCAAGGAAAGGTGGAGACTGTATCTAATTAATCTTTATATCCTAAAAGAAAATCTAACTGAGTGATCTGTACTTAATTAATGACCAAAATATGTTTGCTCACTACATAAGCAAACAGATGGAAATGATAAATGCTATCATTATGTTCTAATCACTTAGAAAGTACCTTAAAACGACATGTAAACATAATTATTTGCCACTTTATCATTTATAGATTTTTTTATAAATCTATAGAAGACAGATTCTTTCATTTATGATAAATATAATTGTCCATGCTAATGATGCTGACTTATTAGGCCTTCCTGAAAAACTTCTTGAATGATTAAAATTGATAAGTTATATTAACATGATTTCAATGATGGGATATTTTATACTGATTAAAAATGGATAATTCATATATGATATATATTTATTCCCAATTGCTCAGAGTATTTGTTTTGTGAATGATATTATTAAAAGCATATAACACCAAATAGGCTATTTAATTTTCATAAAGGACTCATTCATTATATTTTTAAATTATAATCCCTACTTTAAAGCACTCAATCACCTTATTCCTTCTTCTGTGTTTTCAGATTAACAGCAGAATCTGTCAGTTTGGAAGTTATTGACAGAGATGATATGTTTAAGGACTAAATAGCTCTAACAGTACCTATGGTCCAACAGGACCTATCTCAAGGTCATCATCATGTTTCATGACGTTTAGAGTTCAGTGTCCTTGCCCCTCCTGTCAGTGCTATGCATTAGGCACCATTAGGCCGGCCTGCCTTCCTTGCTGTTACAGAGTTAAGTGATATACAACTTAACCATTGTAGATGTAGATTCCTATATGCAGGAGAAATGTATTCCTGTCTGTAATACCTGCATTTGCAAAACAGAAACAGAAAAGAAACAGTATGTGCAAGGTGTGGTAAATTAGTGCCTTTTCAAAAATACAAACAAAACAAAGATATGTTTATATTTTTGAAAAGACTATCTCAGAACTGCTGAAAACATGAAAAAGTGCTTGCATTTTCTCCTTAATTTGGTAAATGAGCTGAATGAGAATGGCCAAGAAAAAAGAAAAGGAACAGAGTGAAGCTAAAATCTAATTCAGAAAAGCCTCATGAGGACAGTGATTTGTGCTGACATCATAAGAGTAGCGCCTGTCACTCTCTTGCAATGAACCAGTCATTTTACATAGTGAAATACGTTTTATCCTTGTCTCAAGAGACTAAAGGAAGATCCTGACCATTGTTGCACTGTGAAAGAATATTGAGTGAAGGCTGATATTTCTGGGCAAAATGCAGGGAATGGTGACTTACCACCAAATCTTTCAAATAGGATCTGTGCCCACATGTACTGAGTCTTTTGGGGACAGTCTAGGATGTTCCACTGAAGAAACTCTTAAAGGCCAGAGTTCTCATTGGGCTTTAATGGAAAATTGATTCGTATCACCCTCTGTTATTTGAAAAGATTATGTCTACTGCCTCCCAAATTTAAACTAAAGACCCCACCAAAAAAATGCAAGTCAGCAATCTTCTTTGGTAACCCTAACATTTACTTATTAAAACAAGTGAACTCATATCTGTCTCAAGTCAATAACGCTATGTTGGTCATCATGTTTGTTCTGTGCTTAGAAGTTCAGAAGATGTTTATCATTCTTGGCCAGGCTCAGTGACTCAGCCTGTAATCCCAGCACTCATTCTCTATAAGCTGTTCATGATTAATGCCATTAGTAACTCACTTCTCAGCATAAGCCACCCCTGCCCCTGGCAGACGCATTGTCATCAAAGGTCTAGAAATTTGTGACGTTCTGTTGGTTGGTTGTGGACTTAGTTCACTGAACAAAGTGATTGCATGGTGCAGTGTGGTCTCATTTTAGAATATTAGTCCTCAGGTTGAGCACTAGTTTCTCCCTTTAACTTCAAAAATGTAGTATTATAAATAAACTACATTGTCCCCTTTGAATTTTATTCCACCAACTTCTGGCTAATTCTTGCACTTCTTTAGAACTAAAGCTGGGGACCCTGGCCTCAAAGTCAAGAGGCTGGGGGATTACAGTCTTACCTCTGCCAGTAATGACCTGCACAAGACTACCAAGTCTCTTCTGAGATCACTTTCCTTATATGTAAATGAAAATGTTGGACTAAGTGAAAGGTGCTCTTTGCATGTCAGGATCGCCTGAAAAGCTTTTAATAGATTCTTAGGCCCCGCCCAGATGTAGTGGATTGGAATCTTCTGAGCCTGAAATCAGGACGCTTCTAAATTTTGGGTTTTTATGTAGCTGTTCTCTATCTTTGAGCCACCGAGGTAGATAAATTTACATACACTCCAGCTCTGTAGTTTCTGTTCTCAAAGAGGCCAGCATCCTCTTTCGTCTGCAAAGTTTTCATTTCCCTGGCTCATTTTCTTGAGTAATGTCATGAATGTAGTCAATATTAAATCAGTTGGCCAGGCATGGTGGCTCAAGTCTATAATCCCAGCACTTTGGGAGGCCAAGGTGAGAGGATTTCCTGAGCTCAGGGGTTTGAGACCAACCTGGGTAACTTGATGAGACCTCGTCTCTACAATAAATCAAAAAATTAGCCAGGCATGGTGGCATGTGCCTGTAGTTCCAGCTGAGGTAGAAGGATCAACCTGAGCCCAGCAGGTCAAGGATGCAGTGGCCGAGAGCATGTCACTGTGCTCCAGCCTGGGCAACAGAGTGAGACTACAACTAAAATAAATAAATAAATATATATATATATATATATATATATATATATACATATATATATATATTTAAATCAATCAAGACAGTAAGAATCATGTTAAAATGGCTGTTCCACTTGAATTAACTTTTTCTTTTCCCAGCCCAGTGCATACAGGGTATTAATGATGACACTTTAATCCAGTTTTCCATTCAGTAGTGTCCTGCCTCAACAAGTCTATGTTTCCACCTTCGTGCTCCATCACCGTCTGCTTTGAACTTGATCCTTCTGATTATTATCATATGGTCATTCTTTCATACATTTATTCATTCTTTCATTCATTAGATACCACTCAATCAATGTCTTTTAATTACCATACATTTGATAGGTAAGTGAACTTGATGATGAACCTAACTGAAATATTACCAGCCTTCGGAGACCCGTGAAGGACACAGACAGACAGCAAATTGACTTTTTAAAATGGTACACGAGAGAGGATGTGGAGCATGCCATTCAGATTTATGACAGGAGTCATTAACCCACTCTGGATGGTTAGGAGAAGTATCCAAGGAAGTGAATTTTAAACCCAAACCAAACTACTGAAGAGAATTCAATTAGGCCAAATGAGGGCATGTTCAAGCCCCTTGAAAAATTCTGTAGGATGGCTTAGGAAGAGGTGTCAATTGAATCTAAAGTCAGATTGTAATAAATGAAGGAGTAGGTGGGAGGCTAGGAAGTATGGATATTGACTAGTTTGAGTCCTTCCTTTTCCTAGAAATCTTACCTGTCTGCTCTCTCCCTTCTTGCCCCTCAGCACTGAAAAGTCTCCTCATAGCATCAGTAATGCTCTGACTGTGTTATTCTGATCTCCTGCTTGCCTATCTTTCCTGCTACTAAACCATGAGCTCTTTCAAGGCAAAGACTGTCTTATTTGTTGAATCCGCAGTGTCTAACATAGTGCAGTACACAGAGTAAGCACAAAACTGCTTTTCAAACTGAGCTGAGCTAATATCTACCCCTGCCCCTATTTTTGCGTACTCCTGGACCCTAGCCTATGTTACTGCAGCATCTTCTTGACTGGTTGCCTTGACCTAGAACCTATCTGCCCACACTCCATTCCAAACTTGTGCCCAAAACAAGGTCTCTAAAAAAAAAAAGTGAATAAGTTATCTCTTGTCTAAACCCTTCAGAGGGTAGAGAATAGACATTTTCCATGTGCCTGTGATTTCAGGATTTCTTTTCTGTACCTACTTGTGCATACTTTTATATTGATTATAATATCTTCCACAGCAAGTAAAGAATGCTTTCACCATACTGCCTTAAACGG
>NW_007246166.1:283504-296978 GCF_000164805.1 Carlito syrichta
CTCAGCACCAGTCTGTTGACTCTTAACCCCTTCCTCTCTTCTCTTTGATGGAAGGAGCAGCTATTTTTTCCCCTCACCTAAGAGCACTTATTGTTGTTTACTTCTCTTCCCACTACTTGGCAACTTAATTGCCACCAACAGTTGCTGCGGTCATGTGAGAGCCCTCTCTCCTCCTTTCTGTAGGTAGTGAGTTATCTGCCTATTTGCCTGCCTTTTTGGTTTCCACTTGAGTGCACATCAAGATAGATTGATGGCTTGTTTCCACAACTCTCATACTCTCATTCTCTTTTCTTCCTCTCCCTCTCTCTTTCTCTCCCTGCCCCCTTATTCTCTCTCTCTCTCTCTCTCTCTCTCTCTCTCTCTCTCTCTCTCTCCTCCCTCCCTATCTCTATCTCTATCTCTTTCTGTCTCCTTCTTGGTCTTGGTAAGAGAAGGAGCATCTTAATTATTTGGGGTCTAAAAGTACTAAAAAGAAAAATTAATTTCTTGACTCAAGAGCCATTTAACGATCTTTTGTTACTGCAAAACTCCTAGGCTACAGTCAGAATCTCTCCACTCTCACTGTTCCATTCCATTCATTCTGAATTCCAGTAACATATGTTACTGGCATAATGGAAATAGACCAAAATGAGTTCCAACTCCACCTATGGCTTAGTCTCCAGAACAAAATTTGTCAAGTCACAGGGCTTTGAATTGTTGTTGTTTTTTTTAAGTGTTTTAATGTGTATAAAAGAAAAACAGATCATGATTCTGTCGCTATTTTTTATTATTTCATGTAAATGTATATCATTTCAAGAATATTGTATATCAAATTTGCTTTTGTAAGTTGGCTTGGAAACCTAATTACCATTTGTAATATATTTTTCTATAGAAGTTATGTTCCATGTTCCAAACACAAAATTTACAAGTGAACTTCCAAAGCACAGTCTGCTCCTACAGTGGGGACAACCTGTACAGAAACTCATAATGGCAGAGACTTTATGTTGTATTTCCTCTTTGCTTGTTGTATCAAGAATAAATAGAGCAATTATTTTTTAAATTAAATTGTGTAGAAATTTTCTCTATGCAGCTCAGCTTCCCCTGAAAGTGAAAACTATTTTTCATTTGAGAATTGTCTGGGTAAGGCAAGATTCTAAGTATTAGAACTGAAATGGATACCTGATATGATCATTTTTTAAAAGCAGGTTAATTTCTTCAAAAAATATGTATGATTTCTGATAGAAAACTCATGATTTGAGGCATTCATTCTGCTCCACATACCTCAATGATTTTTTAAAATAGGGGGAAAAGAAAACTTAAATGAAAAATCATGATAAATATATCCCTGGACAAAAACATAAATCTTGGATTTGGGTCCAAAAAACAGGCCATGGAGGATGGCAGTTTGGCTCCTTTGGGGTTACCAGGACTAAAACTTGTTTCATGTGGAAGAGGAGATGGATCCAGACTCAGACTCTTTGTTTGGCCTCTCTGGAGGCTGGAGGAACTCTCTCAAGCCCTCTAAGAAGTCACAATGTGTATGGAACTGCAAGAATAGGGAGCCAAGCTGAGCCATGAGTCACCAAGATGAACTTGGTGACCATCTCAGGTGGAAAATTTCTTTGAAGGTTTTAAGGATTTAGGTTAGATGTTTTTTTTCCTTCATAGTCTGCATTCCTGCCTGCCTGCCTTTTATAGTGATGGAAGAGTGGTACTTCCTCCAACCCAGTACTCATCTACCATCTGCACTTCGTTTCATCTACTCTGCCTCTTATGAGACCTCATCAACAATTCTTTCTCTTGTGTATCTTCAACGTCTTTATCTTTACTTGTCTCTTTTTACATAAATAAGTAAACATATTCAACTGGCTCCATGCTAAAGAAATTCCATCTCAATCTGTGTCTTCCTCTATCGTTACTTAGTTGTACTGCCTGTCTTCTGTGACTCTCTTTTTGCAAAACAGCAGGCGAGCAAGGATGACTTTATGTGAAATAAGAAAGGAAATTAATGGAGATGAATGAAGATGTTGGAATGTACATCTGTTTTCTTTGTAAAGTAGGAGACTTAGCTAATAGAGAAGCAAAAAGAAGATGGGAAAGAGAAGTGAAGTGGCATTAAGAAAGAAGAAGTAGAAGACTAAAGCCTTTAACTGTGGGACGAAACTTATCTGATAGTGTGATGGTGAGGTGCCTTTCCAGACTGGCTTAGATTAAAGACTGGAAGCCACAGTTCCTTTCCTCTGACCTGAGTGAATCCCTCACTCCATCTGGGCATCACTGATCCTCAGATCTCGGAAACAGGTTGACATCAGGGAGCATCAGCTGCTTTCTGGTACCCTTAGCTGCTATAATTCCTTTGCACTGCTTGTTTGCAGCTTTGGTGATAAAATGAAGTGGAAAAGCCTTTAACCCAGACCAAGGCATCATTTTTGCTAACTTGAGCATCAATTTTTCTTTCTTGTTTAACCTAGTTTGAAAACTTTAGGAGTCATGTGGAAGCTTAGAATACTTCTTTTGAACGTTAAGTAAGTCAATTGTAAAGGAAAAGAAAATGAAATTACTTTTGATACCTATTGACTAAAAGCTCCTCCTAAGGCCCAGACACCTCAAACCCAGCAGGTCAAAAAATAAACTAATCAGCCGGGCTCCGTGGCTCAGTCTGTAATCCCGTGTCTTTGGAGGCTGAGGTGAGTGGATTGCCTGAGCCCGCGAGTTCGAGACCCGCCTGGGTAACTTGGTGAGCCCTCATCTCTACAATAAATCAAAAAATTAACCGGGCGTGGTAGCGTGTCCCTGTAGTTCCGGCTACTCGGAAGGCTGAGGCGGAAGGATCGCCAGAGCCCAGCAGGTCGAGGCTGCGGTGGCCGGGAGCGGCCACTGCACTCCAGTCTGGGCGACAGAGTGAAACTCCAACTCAAAAAATAAAAAATAAACTAATCTCCTCTCCTCTCCCATTATAATTCCCTCTAATGTCTTCCCGTGAAGGTGTTACCATCTGCCCAGGCATCTACACTATGAACTGAGCACAGGCCTCTCAATTCTATCCCTTGGATATTTTTGAAATAGGGAATTTTCTCTACATCTCAACAGCCACAGTTTCAGGCGAATTACTAAACAATTTCCTTCTCATTGGTCCTCTGCCTTCAGCCCCACCCACCTCCATGCCCATCCTTCACACTATGTAATTTACCTCTTTAAGCAATTAGTTTTGTATCAAGTCAATCTCTTGCTTTTACAATTGCAATCGGATATGGCTTCTCCGTATTTAAAGCAGACTGTCCATTTGCATTAGGCGTGACAACGAAAATGTTCCGATCTGTGCTGTCCAATATGGCAGCCATGAGTCACAGGTAACTATTGAGCACGTGAAACGTGGCTAGTGCCACAAAGGAGCTGAGTTATTGTTTGTATTTATTTTTCACTGAAATTTAAGTGGCCATCTGTGGATAGTGGCTGTCTGAGTGGATGGTCGTCCAAAGGATAAAATCCACACTCGATGGCATGGAGTAGAAGTCCCCTCACAGGCCAGCCACAGCTCTCTTCCTGCCTCCCCCTTCTATCCCATGCCTTTGGTCTCACATGCTGTAGGCTCACACAGCTACTTATCATCTCCTCAGTTCTCCAAAAGGGCCTCTTGTTCTGACCTACTCCGTATGCATGTTGGTTTGTGTGTGTTTTTGTCTGATACATTCTTTCTCTTATTAGTCTCCTGAGAACATTTATAAATTTTGAAAGGCTGTGCTCAAATATGACTTCTAAAAAGCTTCCTTTTACCTCCTCAGGCATCTGTCAACATTCTTTTCAGGGCTCCCATAACAACTTGTGTATTCTGTAATAAAGCATTGGACATACTGCCTGGTAGTCATTTGTTTCTTTATCTACTATCCTCAATCTCATTTTCCCCTTGAGAAGTTAGAAAACAGGTTTCAAAATTATTACTTATGACAGATAACTAATAAGTTGGAGGGGGAAAAAGTCAGGCTAAGTTTCAAATGAATTATGAAAGAAAATAAAGAAAAATAAAGAGGGGAAAGACTCACCAGAGTTACCACCACTGCATAATTTAATGCATCTAAGTCTTATGAGGAAACTTAAGAGAAAAAGTTGACTTTGACCTTCAAGAAGCATCCAACATTTTCCTTTACAATTCTAAACTGAATTATTTTAACTCTTCATCTATATTTCAAATGCATCCCTGTTTGATGTCAAATCTCTTAAAACTAATTAAGTAATAGATTTTCAATTGAGCACACCACATATCATTCAAGATTTAAAAAGAGTAAAACACTTTGCCTGAATTCTTCATTGTGAAATTGATGGTGGGGAGGTGAGGTGTTTTTAAAGTGATGCACTGAGGTAGGAAAAAGCAACTCAGTCCGTTAAAACTGCAAGATACAGCCAGCCTTATAAATGTTTTATAATCATTATAAAAAAATCAAAGTGAATTAATGACATTTTTGAAATTTCCTGGGAAAATGACTTCCTGCTCATTGAATTTTCTTGGCAAGATTCCCACCTTTTGAGCCTACTGGAGGGTGAAAAAAATAATATCCTTCTTGTCCTAATTTTATGGAAAGCAAAGCGTCTGCTCTGTTGTTGAGGATGCTATTATTACCATTAAAACAAGATTATTAAAAGAGTCTGCTCCTTAGTATCTATTCAAACTATTCTAGTTTCATTGAAACTATTATGTACAGACAGCTGAAAGAATTGTGGTCCTTAAGCAGAGTTAAACATTATAGAGAATGAGTGCATAATGATTGGATTTCTGTTACTTCTTATTTTTACTATGAAGAGTTTTATAGTCAGCCAGGTTTAAAATTATGGACCATGTACTATTTGACAGTTAAATTTAGAAATGATGGTAAATCCTAAGCCTTTTGTTTCCGTGGGGCTACTATCAGGAAAGAATTTAGAGAAAAAGCTAAAGCATGAACCCAGCTGCCTTCTCTTCTGAGTCCTCTCTTCGGCCTCCATAGGCGGAATGGGAAGCTGCTCTCTGTACTTCAAAGCATCCACATACATTTACCACTGAACTGACTGGGCTGTATTGTTATTAAGTGTGTATATTTCTGCATCTTCACTGACCTGTGAACTTCTAAAAGCCAAGTGCCATGTTCTGTTAGTCATCCTTGCATTCCTAGAGCCTAGCACATTGCCATGAACTAGATAGGCACTCACTCAGTAAATGTTTCATGGAAGGAGAAAATGAAAGAGGTGGTTATTTTCTGGACCTTACTAAATGATAAGCATATTCTCTTTACATTTTATGAGACCTAAAAGCTGCTAAATTTTAAGAGACCTTAAAGCTTTAAAGTGTGTCAAAGTAGAAACCCAAATAAAAGCTCATGACCAACAAATGTATGTTTGTAAAAGATTGATTGATAATTGCTTTCATATTAAAGATCTAAAAAAGGACTAAATTCTATCTATTGCTAGAGTACTTCCTCATGACAAATGTGGGCCCTTAGAAAATATTTAATGAATATTTCAAGAATGCATTCTTACAACTGGAGAGTATTTTATAATATACTTATGCTTTAAAATAACTCTCATTTGTAAGAGTGTTATATTTTAATAGAGTGGTTTTTCTTTCTATTTTGATTCAGGAGATATATGTGCAGGTTTGTTACATAGGAATATTTCATGAAGGTGAGGCTTGGGCTTCTATTGAACCTGTTACCCAGGTGATGGATATGGTACCCAGTTGGTCGTTTTCAGCTTTTGTTCCCCCATCTCTCTTTCACCTTTCTCAGTGTCCTAGTGTCTGATGCTCCCTTTCTTCTGCCCCTGTTCATACAGTGTTCAGCGCCTGATTAATAGGAAGAACATACGGTATTTGATTTGGTGTTTTTGTGATACTCCACTCAAGGTGATTGTCTCTAGCTGCATCTCTGTTTCTACAAAGGACATGGGTTTTTTGTTGTCGTGTTTTGTTTGTTTTTAATGGCTTCATAGCATTTTGTGGTATGTTTGTACCACATTTTCTTTATTCATTCCACCATTGATGGACAATTAGGTTCCATGTTTTTGCCATTGTTGTTAATGCTGTGGTAAACATGAGAGTGCAAGTGTCTTTTTGGTAGAATATTTTGTGCTCCTTTGTGTATATACTCAGTAATGGAATTGCTGGGTGATTTAAAGACCAATTCAGGGAGAAAATCAGCCTGTGTTTATTTGTACCTCCTAGAATGTAACATGGTTTAAATTACCATTTCCCTATCGAATAATATTTATTTAGCATACAATGTTTATGTTGGAATAATAGATGCCATGTAAAATGTGCAAACATATATGGCTCTTCTATGCTAGTTTGCTATGTTTTATTGACAGAGGAAATCACCTTCCAGGACCTCTTCAGCTGGAAGGTCATTATATCAGCCAGTTCTGTTCATCTGCTTCAGGAATCTGACTCAGCGTGACACACCTGTTCACATTATCTTGCTCCATTTCTGACATGCTGGTTATGATAATTTAGAGAATTGTAGTCTAATTTGGTGAATTAACATTTGGGGTTTTGAATGAACAGTCACAAAATTGCGATTAATCACTTAATTACTGATTTTAGGAATTAAAGTACTCTTTTCTTAGACAGTTTTGCCTAGTTTTGCATTTTGGCAATCCTGTTGCCACTTCCTTAAAAAAAAAAACTAGTCTTTTATAGTTGAAATCCTCTACCAAAAAGACATCTGCACTCTTATGTTTAATCACAGTATTATCAACAATAGCAAAAAAACATGGAACCTATCTAAATGTCCATTAGTGGTGAAATGAATAAGGAAAATGTGGTGTATATAAACCAGGGAATGCTACACAACCATAAAAAAAAATTGTCCTTTGCAGAAACGGGGATAGCTAGAGACCATCATCCTGAACAGAGTATCACAAAAACAGCAAACCGAATATCCTATGTTCTTCCCATCAAAGAGGAGCTAAACGCTGTATAAACATGGACAGGCATAAGGAAGGGAACAACAGAAATAATCAACAGAGTGAGCAGACAACCTTCAGAATAGGAGAAAATATTTGCAAAATATGCATTCACAAAGTACTAATATCCAGACTCCACATGAATCTCAAACAACAAAACACAAACACACACACACACACACACACACACACATTAATCCCATTAAAAAGTGGGCAAAAGACATGAACGATTTTTTTTCAAATGTAGACAAATGGCCAGCAAGCATATGAAAAAGTATTCAACATCACTAATCAGAAAAATACAAATTACAACCACAATGAGATACCACTAGTCACAATGACTATTATTAAAAAGTCAAAAGATAGTCCAGGCTCGGTGGCTTAGCCTGTAATCCCAGCGCTTTGGGATGCCGAGGGGAGTGGATTGCCTGAGACCGCGGTTTTGAGACTAACCTGGGCAACTTGTCAAGACCTTGTCTCTACAATAAATCAAAAAATTAGGCAGGCATGGTAGCACATGCCTGTAGTTCTGGTTACTTGTAAGGCTGAGGCAGAAGGATTGTCAGAGCTCAGCAGGTTGACGTAGGGGTGGCCATGAGCGTGCCACTGCACTCCAGCCTGGGCAACAGAGTAAGACTCCCACTCAAAAAAAAGTCAAAAGATAACAGATGTTGCCTAGGATGCAGAGAAACAGGAATGCATATACACATTGGTGGGAATGTAAATTAGTACAACCTCTATAGAAAACAGTATGGTGATTTCTTAAAGAACTAAAAATATAACTACCATTCAATTCAGCAATCCCTCTGCTGAGTATCTACTCAAAAGAATTCAAAGAAATACCCGCATTTTTATGTTTTTCCCAGCACTATTCACAGTAGCAAAGATATGGAATCAACTAGTGTATTCACCAATGGATGACTGGATAAAAAATATTTGATATACACACACAAACACACACATACAAACAAACACACACACACACACACACACACACACACACACACACATACACCATGTGATACTACTTAGCTATAAAAAAGAATAAAATTATGTCTTTTGCAGCAATATGGATGAAACTGGTGGCTGCACTTAAATGAAATATCTCAGAAACAGAAAGTCAAATATTGCCCGGTCTCACTTATAAGTGGGAGCTAAATAATGTGTATACGTGGACATAGAGAGTAGAATAACAGACGTTGGAAACTTGGAAGGGTGAGAGGGTGGGAGGGTGATGAGGGATATGAAATTATTTAATGAGTACAATGTTCACTATCTGGATGTTTGTTACACTACAACCCTATATCCATGTAACATAACTGTACTTGTATCCCCTAAGTCTATTTTACACATTTTGAAAAGAAGGCAAAGAAAGAAAGAAAGAAAATTAACCTTTCAAATGTCATGTACAACCTTTGAGCATTCAGGGAACTTGGGCACAGTGCCCTGAGACCAGTGGCTATTCTCACTCTACTGTGTTGTGCTCATTTTCCCCCCAACCACCCACTGTCTTATACAAACAAGTTTCTTTTTTTATATGCGTGTAAAGGCCTGATTATCTTAAAATCTAAACTTCACTTCACAGGTTCTATTTTGAAACAACTTAGCCTGTTTGTTTCACTAAATAAAATAATGGAATAAAACTTTCTAGTCAGTAGTGGTAAATGTTATTGCAAAACTACTCTCACCTTTCTCCTACCAAACAGAAGTCAAATTCTAAAATGTCATGAATTGTGTTAAGCATTTCTAAAGCCATATAGATCGAAAAAATTGTAAGACTGAATATTTGCTAACACTAGTGTGATGTTGCATTTTTTTGCTTTTCATTATCATCAAGTACATAATCTGTACTTTTTTTTAATATTTAGAAACATTTTCTAAAATTATTCTGGCTTGCCATAATGTGTTGTTCTTATAATTGTTGGTTTTAGCTATATTTTGCTTTTCTACTGGATATGGTCTATTTTTCTAACCAAATTTTGCTCAAAATCTGGTAGAGAAATTGAACAGAAAAACGTCTCATTACAAAGTTGTGAAGATAATAATAAAGTGATCCTGATCATTTGTCTAGGTCCTTTATGTTTTCTGAAATTCCTACCTTTCTGGTATTCTGAAGAAAATTATTTATATCAGATAAACAGAAATGCATTTAACAAGATGTGACACCACTGTAGGGATTATGGCCAAATACTTGCCTCACATGTAGAAAATAAGGGCACGAATTGCCCTAGTTTCAGCATATTAGCATTAGTATCACTAAAATTGGCATACAACTCTCCATTGCTAAATTTGACTGGCTAGGTACACACACACACACACACACACACACACACACACACACACACGAATGCATTTGAAGAAAACTTTAATATTTATCAACTCTCTGAATGGTAAAGGAAAAACTTCTTAAATTTCAAAAATACAAGCAAAAGTAAATACACTTAATATAAAAGTGTTTCAACTTCTGAATATCAAACATTTCTATATAAAAAGTCATAGAATAGAATGCTATATAACATATTTATTGTGCAATATAGTTATAACACTTGAGTAGGAAAACTGAAATAACTGAATATGTCAATAGGTATAGATATGGGCAGATCATTCACAAAAATGTAACCACGATCATCAAAAAAGTGTAGAAAGGTATTGAACTTTATAATTCATCAAAAATGCAAATTAGGTTTAATTTCTCTTAAGAGAAAAAAGCCAAATATACAAGTAAAGCTAATGATAGCTGAAGTACAGTTAAATGGAATCTGTGCTATTATAAATATACAAATAACTGATGTACTTATTCTACAAAAGCTATAAAAATGTATACTCATTGATATCATAAATCTTCTTGAACTCATTCCAAATAAATATTTCAAAATACACAAATACTGTATTACAACTTTATATTGCCAAATATTGGAAATAGGAAGAATCACATATAAAATACAGCAGATACATTTAAGAGATTATTATACAGCCATTAAAGATGGCAGTTAGCCAAGGTTGGAAACTACCCAGAAAATACTTGTAATTCACTTTTAACTAAATAGATAAGAGTTAAAAATGTGTGTATGCACACACAGATATATATATATACACACACACACACACACACACACACACAATAACAGTGTAAAAGATGGTTATGGAAAAGACTAAGGAACTGCATCTATAATATGAATAATAATTGTTTGGATGATAAGACTGATTTTATAACTTTGACAATGAAAAATATACTGAAATGAAGGACTTTTTGAAGAATAGAGTTGTTTAGATAGTCAGATTGTCACTATGCTGCTCAATCTCCTATAAAACTCTTGGGGAAATATTTTCAACTACAATGAAACCCTTACATCCTTTTTATAACATTAAGGATGCCAACATTTTCAGGAAGAAAAACTACCTTTGAGAATTCAGCAAAATACCTTGCTTCTTCCCCATCTCTTCCATGGTCCTAATGCTACTTCATTAAAATAATTTTCCCATCAAATCGTTTTTTTAAAAAGTGGCTTAATTCCTAAAAGCAAATACATGTAGAAGTGGTGATTATTTTAAGTCAATGGTTAAATGGGAAAATATTTTCCCCAGCTCACACATTCCAGATGATAGTAGCACAGATGACTCACTTCTATTGGTATGACCAGGATTATTCACAATTATCTTAGTTCACCACATATGATACCCACTATAAAATACACAGTATGCACCACTGAGTCAAAACACAAAAACATTTATAATTAAATGATAACATGCTGTTGATTGTAAGAAGCGTTCTTAGTTCATAGGTGTTGAAATGCTTTTAAAGTACATATTAAAAGTAATTTAAAATTGATATAATATGCTTATGATCACTCCTCCTTTACCCTACCCAGGAGAAGATGTATGAATGCGAGCAAGAAGAGGCAAAGATGCTTACCACCGGGCTGAGCCGAAGGCCCGACCTCACCCCTGAAAGAAGGTCTGGGCAGGATAATTAGTTCTTATAGACTGCCTCCCTGGGCACGTTGCACACAGCCTCAGGCTGGTTTTCCGCTGTTTTCAATTTCACACTCATAAATGTTCCTATCATTATCCATTGTCAATAAAAATACGGTGAGGGGTAGGGACCCTCCTCTGGAGCACTGATGACCTCTTGAGACAGAGTAGCTGCTCGCTGACCCTATACCTACTTCCCACTAAAATGACTGCTTGCTTTCCTTTTCTTTTTTTTTTTTTTTTTTTTTTAGAGACAAGGTCTTGCTCTCTGCTCTCTGTCACCCAGGCTGTAGCGCAGTGGTGCAGTCAGTGACTTTCTAGGCTCAAGTGATCCTCCTGCCTCAGCCTCCAGAGTAGTTAGGGCTACAGGTGCACATCACTGCACCAGATTAATTTTTTTTAATGTTTGCTATAGCAGCAGAGTCTTGCTGTGCTGCCCAGGCTGGTCTCAAACTCCTGGGCTCAAGCAATCCTCCAGCTCAACCTCCCAAAGCCCTAGGATTACAGGCATGAGCCATTGTGCCTGGCTTCTGCTTTCCTTATGAACCAGAGGAGGTTGTGATGCTTGCTTATCACTCCAATCCAAGTAAATAAGAATGACATTGTTATAAAGAATATATCAAATCTATCTTAAGTAATTTAAAATGTATCCTTGGAAAACTTCAGTATGTAACAAATCATTTGATATTCACCTATAAGGAATTTGGAGAGAAAGGTGAATGGTAACTTGAGGTCAAATACCAAAAGTATCTGTTCTTATTCTTGTTTAAGTTCTGGAAGACTAGGTCATGTTAAAGATATTTTTAAAAACTGTAAAATCAGAAACTTTTTCTACAACATGATAATTTAAGAATATGGCCAGCTTATTCACTCTATTAAATGTGATGAATTTCATTTTTGAGGATTATAATTTTTATAATATTATCAATTATAACCCTAATCCATTTTAAAGGGTTAGAGAGGTATTTGTCTGATGCATTATTTCAATGTGCATTAATCAAATATGTTCTCTAATGAGATCTATTAATTGTTTAGTGGATGCATTACAATACTTAAATGACGACCAAGAAATACACATTATCATGGCCTTTGGGGACAGAGCTCATTGCTTTCATTGATAAAACCTTTATTTTAGAATCTCTTGGGTTCTGGCTTCTTCCCCATATGTGGAGTACATATCGAATTGGCCATGACCCTTTTTTAGGAATCCAAGTTTGGGTTTCCACCTATTTTCCCACACAGTTCTTCATCAACCCATGTACAGTCTCGCGGCAACTATGAGGACCCTGGGAAGTGAGTGCTGACCCTTGACCTTTTTCATTCAACAATTTCTCGCTGCTTAATCTCTAATATTTGAGGAGTTTCACCTGACACCTGAATGTAAATGATTCCCACATCTTTGCATCGTAACCTCTCTTAGACACCCCAGGCATAGATATTCTGTGGGCAGCTTGAACTCTGTGTATGTAGTGCAGAGTCTGTCACCCCGCTCCACACCTGTCCCTACTCTCTTTTGCATCTCACTGAACAGTGCTATCTCTCGGTAGCCCAGGCTAGAAACATTTGGAACTTTAACTTTGTCCTCTCTCTTGTCCCTCACCTTTAATTAATTGCCAAATCCTGTCAATCCCATCGTGTTCTGCCACATCACGCAGCCACCAACGTTATCTTCCTCAAATACAGACTTGATCATCACTCCCTGACACTGCCAGCCACTCACATCTAAACTTCATAGTCTACCGTTCCAGACTCTGTGTTTTGAAATCAGTATATTTCTGTAAAACTTCTGTCCTATTTTCCATGAGGGTATGGCCTTCATTTTCTAAGGTTCTTATGGTTTGAGGTTTTAAATTTAGGTCTCTGATCCATTTAGAGTTAATTTTTGTGTATGGGGATAGATAGGAGTCCTGTTTCAATCTTCTGCATGTGGTCAGCCAGTTTTCCCAGCACAATTTACTGAATAGGTTCTCCTCTCCCCAGTGGTAGGTGGTGGAGGATTTGTTGAAGATGAGTTGGTTGACAAATTGAGGATTTGCTTCTGGAATCTCAATTCTATTCCATTGATCTATATGCCTGTTCTTATACAAATGCCAAGCTGTTTTGATGATTGTAGCTTTATAGTAAAGTTTGAAGTCTGGTAATGTGATACCCCCTGATTTGGTTTTTTTGCTGAGGATTGTTCTGGCTATTCTTGGATGTTTGTGTTTCCATATGAATTCCTGTGTTGTTTTTTCTAGGTGTGAGAAGAATGTTGCTGGTAATTTGATGGGTATTGCATTGAATTTGTAGATTGCCTTAGGTAAGATGGACATCTTCACAATGTTGATTCTTCCAATCCATGAGCATGGGATAGTCTTCCACTTGTTTGTGTCATCTTTGATTTTTTTGTGCTGCGTTTTGTTGCTTTCGTTGTAAAGATCTTTCACGTTTCTGGTTAGGAAGATGCCAAGGTATTTCATTTTTTTTTGTGGCTATTGTGAATGGAATTGTGCTTTTTATTTGGGTTTCTGTTTGTTTATTATTGGTGTAAAGAAATGCGATTGTCTTTTGCACGTTTATTTTGTATCCTGACACTTTGCCAAAGTCCTTTATC
>NW_007246166.1:297067-297299 GCF_000164805.1 Carlito syrichta
CATCTGCAAAGAGAGATAACTTGACTTCCTCTTTTCCTATTTGGATACCCCTGATTGCCTTCTCTTCTCTGATTGCTCAAGCCAGGACTTCCAATAGAACTGGCATCCAATTCTTGAACAAAACCCGAAATCTTCAGGTCATAACAGAGAAGATAGACAAGTGGGACCTTATTAAACTGACAAGCTTCTGCAAAGCCAAAGAAACCATCAAGAGAGCAGGGAGACAGCCTAC
>NW_007246166.1:297394-322268 GCF_000164805.1 Carlito syrichta
TCACTAATCATCAGGGAGATGCAAATCAAAACCACACTGAGATACCACCTAACTCCAGTCAGAATGGCAATTACCAACAACTCAAAAAATAACAGCTGCTGGAGAGAGTGTGGCGAAAAGGGAACACTGCTACACTGTTGGTGGGAGTGTAAACTAGTGCAACCTCTGTGGAAAGCAGTGTGGTGATTCCTAAAAGCTCTAAATATCAACCTCCCATATGACCCCACAATCCCCCTAATGGGAATATATCCTGAAGAACTCCAATCACTCTATAAAAAAGATACCTGCACACGTATGTTTATTGCAGCATTTTTCACAATAGCAAGAACCTGGAAGCAACCATGCTGCCCATCAAAATAGGACTGGATTTTAAAAATATGGTACATAAACACGATGGAATGCTACGCAGTCATAAAAAAGAACAAAATCATGAATTTTGCAGCAACCTGGATGGAACTAGAGTCTATAATACTGAGTGATGTCTCACAGAAACAAAGATCCGAGTATCACATGTTCTTACTCATATAATGGACCTTGAACATCCAATGTAATACTATAAGAAAGTGACTGACAGTAGTGGGAAACTATGGTTGGGGGGGAGGGAGATGGGATTAACAGTAGCAAACATCTGTCTGGGGATGGGGAAACACCTCTTATCAACAGGGTGCCTAAACAAAACGTATTTGTATACCTAACCCTTAACTGTACCCCACACTATCATAATAAAAAATATTGATAAAAAGAAAAAATTCCATCCTGTACAGCTTCCCTAGGACCCTGTAATCTGATTTACCAACAGTGCCTCCTTCTCCACACATCTTTTGTATTTCCTGTCTCTGTGTCTGTTTCTACATTTGCCCTGATTTTTTTTTTCTTTTTTGAGACAGAGTCTTACTCTGTCACCCAGGCTAGAGTGCAGTGGTACAATCACAGTTCTCTGGAACTTCACACTCCTCAGCTCAAGCAGTCATCTCACCTCAGCCTCTCAAGTAGTTGGGACTACAGGCACAAGCCACCAGGTCCAACTTCTTTTTCCATATTTAGATAGCTCTCTTCATTTGGAAAGCCTTGCTTGGAAAGTGTAGCTGCTACTTCCTTTTCTTTTCCTAATTTTCCCTTAATATTTATTTACCAGTGCCTCTCTTCTCTCTGTGAAAGGTTTTAAGCTGTCTCACAAAAATGCATGTATATACAATACTTTGTAATTATATAAAATAGAAGTAATGAGAAAAATAAAATAAATGTACACAAAATCAGAAATAAGGTTAGTTCAAGGGTACCTACATAATCAATGTTTGTATACCTAACCCTGAATTGTACCCCATATCTTTCTACTTTAAAAAATTAATTAATAATAATTTTTTAAAAAGAAATGTCAGTCAAGAAATTGAATCTATTTTTAAAAAGAAAGAAGGTTAAAGTTTAAAAAAAAACAATGACAACGGGTTCTATGTGCTTGACAAGGCAGCTTTGTGATTGGGATTGTCCTCATATTCCTCTGGCTGGTCTTTCCTCTGGCTCCTTTATGGCCCTCCATCATCTCTGCACACATCCTGCTGTGTATAGAGTCTCGTGTCTTTCTGTTTAACCAGTCAGGCATCATGTTGGGAGTGGATATTTTCTCACATTCGCATTTGTATTGCCGACAGCCCTGGTAGGTGAGCAGCTCATGTTGTAAACATTCAATGTTTTAGAAAGGAATAACACACGAAAACTGTGTGAAACTCTGCATACAAGGTCCACATGGCAATCCGCATTTTAATTTTTATTTCTTTAGGTTGAGAGAAAGAATGTTCATTTCATTCCCTGAATGTAGTGTCCGTGGAAGCATTTCATAACCAGGCAAGGTCAATTTCCTTCTTTATATTCTCTTACCTACCATTTCTCCATGGCCCGTTTTCAGTGTGAGGTCGTTTTTACATCAGTGTGACTCTTCCTTATCTGTCTACTGTGACGTCCATGAGAATGGACTCCCTGCTCGTCTTCTTTCACGATGACAGATCAGTGCCTAACTGGCCTTTAGACGCTCAGCAGTGTTCAGTGCACAGTTGTCAGATACCGAATGAAGCACCGGATGAAGGGGCACTGGTGCCACATGGATTTTCCTTCACTTACCCCTTCTTAGCTACACTGATGCTAACATGAGTCCATGGCTGCAGCGCCCACAGGCATGAGAGCCAGTGAACCAACCAGTGATCCCAATGATGCCTGCACGATACAGCAGACTGGATTTTCTGTGTCCTGATTTTCTTGTTCTTGAGGTTTACTTTTCCATCTGCAAGCTCTCTCATCTTTAATTGTGTCATCTGGTGTACCAAATAGAGTCTTCCTTTTTATAAATAAATAAATAAATAAGCAGTCTTCTAGCCAGGCTCAGTGGCTCAGCCTGTAATCCCACGCCTTTGGGAGGCTGAAGTGAGTGGATTGCCTGATCCCGCGGGTTCGAGACCCACCTGGGCAACTTGGCGAGACCTCCACTCTACAATAAATAAAAAAAATCAGCCGGGTGTGGTAGCGCGTGCCTGTAGTTCCAGCTACTCGGAAGGCTGAGACGGAAGGATCGCTGGAGCCCAACAGGTCGAGGTTGCGGTGGCCGGGAGCGGCCACTGCACTCCAGTCTGGGCAATGGAGTGAGACTCCAACTCAAAAAAAAAAAAAAAAGTCTTCTATGAAAAACAATATCATCTGATATTCTGATGATGTTTTTTTAAAAAGTCTTTATGAATAGCATGCAAATTTCTTCTCTTTCATCATTTTAAAAATAGTTGAAGGGACTGACGAGAACTATATAACAAAGTACATAATACAGCTGGAGCTTACTGTACTTACTCCTGTTTGTAGGTTTAGGAGTCTTTAAAGATGCATATTTTTTCCTCAAATGGCTTGCTTATTCACAATGTTGTTGTTCGTGAGGTAAAACAAATGTTGCTGTCTCTTGTATACTATGTCTCATGAATCTTGGATGGGAGTTGCTTAATTTAGATGTCTTCAAGCACACATAAATAAAACTTTCTGGTGTTCATGTGCAGATAAAACTCTCCAGTGTTCTAAACTACACTCTTATATTGCTAAAACAGTAATCATTAGTGATAGAAATTTAAAATATTTTGGTATTTGGGGATAATTTTTTCTTCATATGGTCTTTGTGAGTTACAAGTTTTCAAATAGAAGAAACAGATTTTGAGATCTATTGCACATCAGGGTGACTATAGTCAATAATAATGTATTATATATTCCAAAATAAAAGAATAAATTTCAAATGTCCCATCATAAAAAATTGTAGATAAAGGTAGTGATGAATATGTTAATTAACTTGATTAATCATTCCATATTGTATACACATATCAAAAATTACATTGTATCTCATAAATGTATATATTATGATTTTTTAATCTAAAATGATATTTTTAAAAGGGAAAATACCCCCATAAACTCTATTAAATAATAAAAGTTATCCTAAAATTTTAAAACTGGCATATAACTTTGAGTTTTGTTAAATAAGAAGGCAGAATTACAATTAAAATAATTCTATATCATTAGAATTTTTTCACTGCTAGATTTTGTCTCAAAATAATTTGTAAACCTAAGAAATATTAAGTAAAACACTAAACTATGTTTTGAAAACAAACATATACACAGAGCAAGAGATATACATATAAAATTATTAATAAAAAGCCCTTATTGGTGTTGTGCTAAACAATTTCAAGTTTTGTTTGCCCTTAAATTTACTAAAGAAATTTGATATGTTTTTTTATGTGCAGGAAACCTATTTAATAATTGAAATATATATATCAATATATATCTTAATCTTTTTTTTCTATTATTTTCCACCAACAGCAAGTGATGTTTCAAAGTTTTAATTTCAATCCTTGAAAGATAGGGACCAAAAAAAGTTTTTAAACTGATGAAAATGTGTTTCTTCATCTATGTTATTTTGTTAAATGTCCAGATTTTCACATTAGCTTTTGGCTCTAAGTTATTTAAAATCTTTTATTGCCAGAGCTGTAATAGAACTTACCTGGCCTTTGAAAATATACTCAAAGCGGAAAAGGCAAAGGCCAATGTAGAAGAAAATATGCAAAACTCTGCCTTATCCTTTGTTTCTCTTGACTTCCCTTCTCAAGTTTATTCATTATTTCACTTATTTAACCAGTATTTAGAAAATGCTAGCAAAAGTCATAGATCTTTCCAAATATCATCAAAAACATGCCCATTTATAAAATTCTACAAGATACAGTTGTTGCTATGATCAAGTCTTTCTTAACCAAAAACTATAAAGCTGTTTCCATCTTATTTGTAGTTAAATTAGTTTCTTCGTAGATTCCAGGATAGAAAGTGGTATCAGTCCAGCATTTGACTCTTTTTCCACCCAAAAATATTGTTTTAGGGCAGTTTTACTGAGTTTTATTACTAGTTCAGTATTACCACAAAGTTTTTCTAAGCCTTTATATTTGAATGGGACAAATTACAAAAATGTAATGAATTATTAGCTCAACTGATTATTTCATTTTTGACCTAGTTTCAGTAATGTATGCATAATTTGGAAAATATAAGGAAAACATTTAAAATGAGAACAAATATGTGTTCTAGCTAGAGCTGGCCATGTAACAGTACTGAAATCCAGGCCAGACCTGCGTCCAGCTCAGCCTCTTCTCTGCAACATGCTCCAGAGAAGCCCTATTGTCACAGCAAAGAGTTGGAGACTGTCAAATCCCTAAAAAAAAAAAAAAAACTCATGCGGTATCTCAATGTGCTTTATAGCATTGACTTCCCAGATCTATTCAATGACTAACTAATCAATGCAGGCAGTAGCCTGCACAAATAATGAGCATTAGAAATGTAAAGTGAACATCCATAAAGGAAGATATGAAAATCTACTGTTATGGAGTTTTATGTCACCCTTCAAGGTTAAGCAGCTTTCAATGTCTTTTGCTGGAATTTGGTTGTCAGTGCCTTTTTTAATGAGAAGTTGATTCCTGTCTTTCCCTTCTCACATCAACAACTTCTGTCAACTCTTCATCCATAATGTATCCTTAATTCCTCCCAAGACTATAAAGCTCATGACTTGTCATCTGCCTACAGCTTTAACCTCATCTCTAGTCTTCAGCAGCCATCTTGGACTCATTTGGCTCCACTGGGCCACCTTAATGAACACTCACCCCTCCTTTCGCCTAGAATTTACTTCCTTCAGATCTTCACCGTGGCTGCTTCTTCCTGGCTTCAGTGTTACTTCCTATCAGAAGCTCACAATATTGTATAAAATCATAGAAACAAGAAAGATCAAAAGATGATACATTTACAAATTATATATAACTGTGTCCAACCGGCAGCATTTCTTCAGGAGTAATGTAGAGATGGAAGTTCAAATTAGTTGAGATTATAGGATATGTATGTTCCAATGATAGCTTATGCTTTTAAGATTAAATTTATTCCCTGATGACTAGTGAGGCTGAGCATTTTTTTCATGTGTCTGTTGGCTGCTCACATGTCTTGTTTTGAGAAGTGTCTATTCATGTCTTTTGCCCACTTTTTAATGGGGCTGTTTTTTTTTCTTTTCAGCACATTTGAGTTCCTTGTGGATCCTGTATGTTACACCTTTGTCAGCTATGCAGTTGGCAATTTTTTTCCCATTTTGTGAGCTGTCTCCCGCTCTCTTGATAATTTATTTTGCTTTGTAGAAGCTTTTCAGTTTGACGAGGTCCCACTTGTCAATCTTATATCTTATGGCGTGAGCTTTTCGGGTTTTGATCAGAAATTTGCTGACTGTTGCAATGTCTGTAAGGGCATTTCCTGTGTTTTCTAAGAATCTTAACATTTGATGTTTGCGTTTAGGTCTTTGATCCATTTAGAATTGATTTTTGTGTATGGTGATAGGTAGGGGTCTGTTTCATTCTTCTGCATGTGGCCAGCCAGTTTTCCCAGCACCATTTACTGAATAGGTATTCCTCTTCCCAATGGTTGTTGATAGAGGTTTTGTTGAAGATGAGTTAGTTGAGAAATTGAGGCTTTTTCTTCTGGAATCTCTATCCTGTTCTGTTGGTCTATATCTGTACTTGTACCAATACCAGGTTGCTCTGATTATTTTAGCTTTATGATAAAGTTTAAAGACTGCAAGTGTGGCACCTCTCCTTTTGTCTCTTTTGCTAAGATTGTTTTTGGTATTTGTGGTCGCTTATGTTTCCATATGAATTTCTGTATTGACATTTCCAGGTCTGAGAAGAATGATGTTGGTAACTTAATGGGTATTGTATTGAATCTGTAGATCGCCTTTGGTATGATGGACATCTTAACAACGTTGATTCTTCCAGTCCTTGAGCTTGGAATATTTTTCCATTTGTTTGTGTCATCTTTGATTTCTCTGAGCAGTGTTTTCTAGTTTTCATTGTAAAGATCTTTCACTTCTCTGGTTGTGAAGATGCTGAGATATTTCATTTATTTTGTGTCTACTGTGAAAGGGATTGTGTTTTCTTTTCTTTTTTTTTTTTTTTTTTAAGTTGGAGTATCACTCTGTCGCCCAGACTCCCAGCCACCACAACCTCGACCTGCTGGGCTCTGGTGATCCTTCTACCTCAGCCTTCCAAGTAGCCAGAATTACAGGCATGTGCTACCAAGCCCGGCTGATTTTTTTATTTACTGTAGAGAGGAAGTCTTGCTGCCCAGGCGGGCTCAGGCAATCCACTCAACTCAGCCTCCCAAAGTCACCCTGCGGGCTCAGGCAATCCACTCAACTCAGCCTCCCAAAGTCATGGGATTACAGGCTGAGGGATTATGTTTTCTATTTGGTTCTCTGCCTGTTTGTTGTTGGTTTATAAGAACTCAAATGTCTTTTGCATGTTTATTTTGTACTCTGAGACTTGGTCAAAGTCCTTTTTCAGTGCAAGGAGGTTTTTGACAGATTCTCTTGGATTTTCCAGGTATAGGATCATATCGTCAGCAAAGAGCGACAACTTTACTTTCTCTTTTCCTGTTTGGATGCCCCTGATCTTCTTCTCTTGTCTGATAAAACCACATTTGGATATCACCTAACTTCAGTAATAATGACCATCATTAACAAAACAAAAAGCAACAGATAAGCCAGGCTCGGTGGCTCAACCTGTAATCCTGCGCCTTTGGGAGGCTGAGGTGAGCGGATTGCCTGAGCCCACAGGTTCGAGACCGGCCTGGGCAGGCGAGACCTCATGTCTACAATAAATCAAAAAATTAGCGGGGCGTGGTAGCGCGGGCCTGTAGTTCCGGCTACTCAGAAGGCTGAGGCGGAAAGATCGCCGGAGCCCAGCAGGTCGAGGCTGCGGTGGCCGGGAGCGGCCACTGCACTCCAGTCTGGGCAACAGAGTGAGACTCCAACTCAAAAAAAAAAAAAAAAACAACAGATAGCTAGTGAGGACGTGAAGAAAAGGGAATGCTTCTACACTGTTGGTAGGAATGCAAACAAGTTCAACATCTTTGGAAAACAGTGTGGCAATCAAACAAGTTCAACATCTTTGGAAAACAGTGTGGCAATTCCTAAAAGAAGCAGATGTTGACCTTCCATATGACCCTGCAGTTCCCCTTCTGGGAATATACCTGGAGGAACTTAAATCGCTCTACAAAAAAGATACCTGCACACACATGTTTATTGCAGCACTATTCACGATAGAAAAAATGGAGCCAACATGCTGCCCATCAAAACTGTACTGGATAAAAACATTGTGGTACATATACATGATGGAATATTATGCAGCCATAAAGAAGGACAAAGGTATGGACTCCACAGCAACTTCGATGAATGTAGAGTCTGTAGTATTCAGTGATCTATCACAGAAACAACTGAGTATCACATGTTCTGTCTCATAAGTGGACCCTGAACATTTATCATAATACTATAAGAAAGGGATTGGCAGTAGCCAGAAACAGTCAGGGGAGGGGGACACATGATATCAATAAGGGTACCTGATCCCAAACTAGGCCAAATGGGAACCAAAGGGAGGTCCAGACTTTACCTGTACAATGACCTCTTGTATACCTAATCCTGAATTGAACTTCACATCTTTAAAATAAAAATAAATAAATAAATTTATTCCAATATCACTCCTAATAAATGGCTGTTTAGGGGGAAGAACAAGTTGCAATATTTCTCAAGTGATATGTTTAGGATATTTCCCCCTTTTTTTTCAAAAGGTGTACTTGGACAAGCCGTGAGGGTTCCATCAAGATCCACTCTCTTTTCTCTGTCAGTTGGCTCATTAGGCACTTTAAAGCAGAACAGAAATTCAAAGGATTTTTTTTTTAATGTTTTTCTGAGAATAATAGGAGAAGCATTGTGGGAAGTAGAATTCCTCTCCCTTACCCTTAGGAAATTGTATAAATAAGAGATCTTTTATGATCAGGAAACAAATTATTTCCCAAGCCAAACCAACTGCATTGTTAAAGTCTCTTTCCCCATTTAGTTAATCATGTTTTCTAAATTGATTATTCCTTTCCCTCTGTCATCTCTTTACCATGAATTCTTGTGTTGCTGCTGGTTTCTCTTGGTGGTGATTTAGTCATTCTAGAAATATTTATTAAGCATGTATATACTGGGCCTTGTGCTGGGTTTGGAGGTAGATACAGGTTTTATGCACCCCTGAAGCACCCGATCCATCAGAAGAGAGGAACAGCAAATGTGTAATTACACTGTGTCATTGCAGTAGGTCAGATGCTCTAGGGGAAACTGTATACTGAGACTGCAAAAGGTGTTCTACCCTACACCATGGAGACTTGGATTGTGCTTAAGTGGAATCACTATAGCTATTCTGTAGAGAATGTATCCAAAAAGAAGAAAAATGAAAGCAGAGAAAACAGTTAGGAGGCAATTAAATTTGGCCATGAAAGAGATAGCGGTAGCTTAAATAAGGTATTGGAGTTGGAGAGGGTAGATATATTTCTAAGTTATAATAAAAACTTATATATAAGGGAAGATCCTCCCCCAAAATGGAATTTATTTATAAAAATTTGTGTATTTATTCTTACATGTTTAAACTTTAGTCACCTTCAAACTGCCCTCCATTTGATGCAACATGTCTATCAAGATGCTTTTTCCATTGCTCAAAACAGTTTTTGAACTTGTCAGTGTAGATGCTTTTTAATGCTTTTGCTGGGTTTTTTTGTTTTTTGTTTTTTTTCCACCTCTTCCACATTGGCAAAATGTTTCCTTTTGAGAAGTTTTTTCATCCAGGGAAACAAAAACATGCCACTTCGGGTGAGATCAGGTGAGCAGAGAGGGTGAGGTATGGGGATTCTGCCATTTTTGACCCTAAACTACTGAACACTCAGAAAGGTGTGGGCAGCATGTTTGTGTAAATCACCCATGATGAAATGGGCAAATGCATTGAAAAATTCTCCTAAAAAAACTGAAGTCAAACATGGTAGCTGGTGCACTGACGCCAATGGGTTCCTAGAAAACTTACCTAGCAGGGGAAGCCTGTACTACAAGGAGCCCACCCTCCAAAAAATAACTTCATTTTTTTTTAGGGGAAGGGGTCCCAACTCATAAGTACTACAAGGGATTTGCAGAGTTCTAATTAATAGTGCATTTGTAGTTTTAATCATTTAGTATTTAGTAAAGTAAAAAGTATATATAGACTTGTTTGGTATGAATTAAGTTAAAAGAACATTTAGAAATACACTTGGCTTATCAGATCTTACAGAGTAATCATAAAATTCATGATGCCATCATGAAAATTATAGAAACAGAATCAAGGTAAAACCGAAGGAAAAAAAATGTCATTTTTATCTGTGATTATGGTAAACACATTTTGATGTGCTAAATGTAGCAAAAACAATTGTTTAAAGAAAAGAATCAATTTCAAGTCTTCATCCATGAAGGAAAAATAAGTTTTATAACTTTTGGTAAGAGGGTTTATACGAACTAAACTCCTTCTAGGTACATTTTCTTAAGGAATAAATAAAAAGACTCCTTAAAGCCATTCATTTCTTATTTGATGTACTATACATAAGATTATTATACTTGGAAATATTTCAAATGGAGGTAACTATTTTCAAGTAAACTTTCTTTAAAAACAATTAACTTTTTTTCTGGTAAAACTCTTTAAACTTTACTTGTATTTTAAAGACTAGAAAACTTATATGGACATAAAATTGACTGCTATTTTCATAGCTCCAAATAAAGACACAAGGATTCTGTAAAAAAAATTATAATAGATTAAGTTAGCAATAATATATACTTTTAAAAATAGAACTTGTACCCGGGCTCAGTGGCTCAGCCTGTAATCCCTCGCCTTGGGAGGCTGAGGTGAGTGGATTGCCTGAGCCCGCGGGTTCAAGACCCGCCTGGGCAACTTGGCGAGACCTCATCTCTAAAATAAATCAAAAAATCAGCCGGGCATGGTAGCGTGTGCCTGTAATTCTAGCTACTCGGAAGGTTGAGGCGAAAGGATCGCCGGAGCCCAGCAGGTCGAGGCTGCGGTGGCCGGGAGCGGCCACTGCACTCTAGTCTGGGCGACAGAGTGAGACTCCAACTCAAAATAAATAAATAAAAATAGAATTTGTATTTTGAAGCATTTTTAGGCTTACAGAAAAGTGATGCATAAAATATAAAGTTCCCATATAACCCCCTTCCTGCTGCACACAGTTTCTCCTATTATTAGCAGGATGCATTAGTGTGGTACATTTGTTACAACTGGCAAGACAGTATTAGTTCATATTAAATATTAACTAAGTTCATAGTTGCATTAGGGTTCACCCACCTTTACATTATCATAATATTTTCACCACCTTAAAATACCCTATATTTCTTTTTTTTTTCTGTGTTTCAATTATTTATTCTTCCCCCTTCACCTTCTAAACCTTGGCAACCACTGATAAATTTATTGTCTCTATAGTTTTGCCCTTTCTAAACTGTCATATAGTTGGAATTTTATAGTATGTACCTTTTTAAGACAGCCTTCTTTCACTTAGTAATATGTATTTCAAGTTCTTCAAAGTGTTTTTTTTTATAATCAATATTTTCTATTATGATATTGTGGGGTACAGTTAAGGGTTAGGAATACAAATATGCTTCGTTCAGGCACCCTTGTTGATAAGAGTCGTCTCCCCGGCCCACAGATGTTTACTACCGTTAATCCCATCTCCCTTCCCTTCCCCCCACCATAGTCAGTCATTTTCTTATGGTAATACGTTGGATGATCAAGGTTCACTATATGAGTGAGAACGTGATACTCAGATCTTTGTTTCTGTGAGAGGTCACTCAGTATCATAGACTCTAGTTCCATTCAGGTTGCTGTGAAATTCATGATTTTGTTCTTTTTTATGGCTGTGTAGTATTCCATTGTGTATATGTACCACATTTTTTTAATCCAGTCCTCTTTTGATGGACAGCATGGTTGCTTCCAGGTTCTTGGTATTGTGAACAATGCTGCAATAAACATACTTGTGCAGGTATCTTTTTTACAGAGTGATTTGAGTTCTTCAGGGTATATTCCCAGTAGGGGGATTGCGGGGTCATATGGAAGGTCGATTTTTAGAGCTTTTAGGAATCACCACACTGCTTTCCACAGAGGTTGCACTAGTTACACTCCCACCAACAGTGTAGAAGAGTTCCCTTTTTGCCGCACCCTCTCCAGCAACTGTTATTTTTTGAGTTATTGATAATTGTCATTCTGACTGGAGTTAGGTGGTATCTCAGTGTGATTTTGATTTGCATCTCCCTGATGATAGTGAGGTTGAACATTTCTTCATGCGTCTGTTGGCTGCTCAGATGTCTTCCTTTGAGAACTATCTGTTCATATCTTTTGCCCATTTTTAGGAATTCATATGGGAACACAAACGACCAAGAATAGCCATAAAAATCCTCAGCAAAAAAAAAAAAAACAACAAAACAGGTGGTATCACATTACTAGACTTCAAACTTTACTATAAAGCTACAATCATCAAAACAGCTTGGTATTGGTACAGGAATGGCATATAGACCAATGGAATAGAATTGAGATTCCAGAAGCTAAACCTCAATTTCTCAACCAACTCATCTTCAAGAAAGCCTCCACCACCTACCACTGGGGAGAGGAGAACCTATTCAGTAAATGGTGCTGGGAAAACTGGCTGACCACATGCAGAAGACTCAAACAAGACCCCTATCAATCCCCATACACAAAAATTAACTCTAAATGGATCAGAGACCTAAATGTAAAACCTCAAACCATAAGAACCTTAGAAAATGAAGGACATAACCTCATGGAAATCAGAACTGGCATCCAATTCCTGAACAAAACTCGAAACCCACAGGCCATAAGGGATAAGATAGACAAGTGAGACCTCATTAAACTAACAAGCTTCTGCAAAGCCAAAGAAACCATCGAGAGAGCAGGGAGACAGCCTACAGACTGGGAAAAAGTATTTGCCAACTCCAGGTCTGACAAAGGCTTAACATCTTGGATCTATAAGGAACTCAAACGTGCTGAAAAGAAGAAAACAACCCCATTATAAAAAGGGGAAAAGATATTTTTTTTTAACATTGCTACATAACATCCCATTGCATAGATTGTTTATCCATTGACACTTTGTGTATCTATTGGCCTATTAAAAGACATCTTGATTGCTTCCAGCTTTGAAAATTATGAATAAAGCTGCTATAAGCATTCATGTGCAAGTTTTTGTGTGGATATAAGTTTTTACCTTACTTGAGTGAATACCTAGAATTATGACTGCTGGATCATTTCATAAGCTCTGAAAGAAACTGCTAGACTGTCTTCCAAAGTTGCTTTAACAATTTGCATTCCCACCAGCAAAGCATAAGAGCTCCCATTGTTTGTAAGGTCTGTGTCTAGATTCATTTTTGTGTGTGTAGGGGTTCAATTTTTCAACACCATTTATTGAAAAGTTAATTCTTTCTTCATAAAATTGCCTTTGCTCCCAAAAATCAGTTAACTCTACTTGTGTGGGTCAATTTCTAAGCTAATCTAGTTAGATGAAAAGCAGAGTATTCTTTCTTATTGCTCTATTTGTCTATTCTTTTATGAATACTGCACTGTCTTGATCATTGTAGTGTCATGTAGGTTTTGACATCAAGTAGTGCCAGTCCTCTTATTCTTCAATACTACATTGGCCATTCTGATTATTTTGCTTTTCTATATAAACTTTAACATCAGTTTGTTATATCTATAAAATATTTTTCTGGGATTTTGATTGAGATTGCATTGAATCTATTGATCAACTTAGGGAAAATTTACATCTTAATAATGTTAGATCTGTCATAATATCTCTTTGATTATTTAGATGTTCTTTAATTTCTCTTATCAGAGTTTTGTGATTTCAATGCTTACTTCTTAGATGACCTGTTATACTAGTTAAAATTTCTCAACTTAATATGACATAATTGTATCAAGACTTGTACTTTTAAACTACTACTGTTCTTGTATAATATTCTTCAGTAATCTAAACAAAAAGAAAATAAAAAGTGGCAGCAGCAATACATAAAGTGAACGATAATAATCGTACTCTGCTTTTCATCTAATTAGATTAATATATTTATATTTATACATACACAAAATTAATGTACTAAAAATTGAAAAGGAGGGTTTCTCTAGAAAAGGTTTAAGTTCTTAATACTTCAGTATCTAAAATTTCTGTATAAAATATTAAGAAAGACACTTCAAAGAGAAAATTAAAACTTTAGCCGGGCTCGGTGGCTCAGCGGGGCTCGGTGGCTCAATCCCACGCTTTGGCAGGCTGAGGTGAGTGGATTGCCTGAGCCCATGGGTTCGAGACCCGCCTGACCTCATCTCTACAATAAATAAAAAAAAAATTAGCCGGGTGTAGTAGCACGCGCCTGTATCCAGCGACTTGGAAGGCTGAGGTGGAAGGATCGTCAGAGCCCAACATGTCGAGGCTGCGGTGGCCAGGAGTGGCCACTGCACGCCAGTCTGGGTGACACAGTGAGACTCCAACTCAAAAAGAAAAGAAAAGAAAAGAAAATTAAAACTTTAAATGTAAATACTTTTTTGATCCATATTATGGAGCATTTAAAAGAATATTTACTCATCCCTTGGGTATATTCACTAGATATTGAGATAAATAGTATTTAACAGGCACTGTTATTGTCCTGAAAATAAAAAGATGAATGAGAAAAAAAGACGACTAGAAAAGTACCCAGACAGGGATGGGTGGAAATCATTAAATCAACTGTATGAAGTGATCTAATATATTAGTACCGTATGTTCACAGAAGATCAAAGAAGTCAGGGAGTGGCTGGGAGAAGAAAAAAGTCTCTGACTAGAAAAAAAAAGATGACTAGAAAAGTACTCAGACAGGGATGGGTGCAGATCATTAAATCAACTGTATTAAGTGATCTAACATATTAGTACTGTTTGTTCACAGAAGATTAAAGAAACCAGGGAATGACCGGCAGAAGAAAAAAAATCTCTTGACTGACAGCGCTGGACACTAGGTGCATGTAATTCAGCCCTTAAAATATAAGTGACTTTTGCAGAGTACTTAGAATGGAGGAAGACACTCTTTCATTAAAGCTGTGTACATGTTAGCCTGCACAAGCATCATGAGGTCCCAGAACTTCAGTTCTGTGTGGCAAAATAGGCAGATTCCACCCCAACAAAAAGAAAAGCACAATGATTTCCTTTTTATCTTAAAAAGCAAAAAGAGGCCAGGTTCCGTGGCTCAGCCTGTAATCCCAGCGCTTTGGGAGGCCGAGGTGAGTGGATTGCCTGAGTTGATGGGTTCGAGACTCCCTCGGGCAACTTGGTGAGAGCTCGTCTCTACAATAAATCAAAAAATAAGCCGGGTGTGGTAGTGCGTGCCTGTAGTTCCAGCTACTTGGAAGGCTGAGGCGGAAGGATCGCCGGAGCCCAGCAGGTCGAGGCTGCGGTGGCCGGGAGCGGCCACTGCACTCCAGTCTGGGCGACAGAGTGAGACTCCGATTCAAAAAAAAAAAAAAAAAGCAAAAAGACAGAAGGCTGTTGGCATTTTATCCAAGTAGGATACCAGGTATTGTGTTTTACTTTCTCTGTAGGGTTATTGGTACTTAGAAACACCACCATTGAACAAAAGCAGCATGTCTATTTGTGAGGGTTATGTACAATCCCAATTTATTGAATAGATTTAGAATAATGACCCAATGTTCACACCAAGAGATTTGCCTTCTCTGGGTAAACTAAAATTAGGGTCTAGCAAAGCCCAGTGGGGGAATTTTGGCTGTTGAAACAGTATATTTTAATGCAGTTTTAGCCAGTAAAGTCCTAGTTATCTGGTCTACCAAAAAATGATATTTATCTCCCTGTTAATAAATGTAAATAATTATTCTACCATTTGGTAATGTAAGAATGACTGTGGCTTTTCTTCCCCCAAGGGTTTTGGTTCCAGCCCTATTGCAGCTCTATAAACTGTGCAGAAGCGAATTTAGATCATGATCAATACAAGCAATTAAAAAGTCTTTGCAAAGTGGCTAAGCTTTAGAATTTATTTAATTATTTTAGACCCAATATGGAAAAGAAAAGTTTACTTTTTCTCTTAAATTTTATCCAGAATTATTTCAGGCATTTAAAGATCTCTTTGCAGTACAGACATGCTGTGTGTAAACTAGTTCTATTAGTCTAAAAACAGACTCATTGTAGAATATTATTAACTTTCCTGCGTGGGCATTATGCACATTCCATACCATTGTTCTCTGCCAAAAGATGAAAAAATATCCTCGGGTCTCTCTCTCTCTCTCTCTCTCTCTCTCTCTCTCTTTTTTTTAACTGTGTAAACTTTCTGGAAAAATAATATGAAAAGACTGCTTAGACCACATTTGATGTGAAAAGTACAATGTTTTCAGACCTTAGTAGTATTAGGGCAGAATTAATTTATAGATATGACTAATGTTTAGGCTTGTTAAAGAAATTATTGTGCGTGAAACCCTACATAAAGATTCTCTCATGTCTTTACAGGAATCTACATGACAATTGGTTCTTGGATTCTATGAGGAAACTTGAAATCCATGAAGCTTCCCTTTTTTAAGGAAATAGTCTATGGATGACCCTAAAGTAACCACATTATTTTAAAATAATAAAAATTTACTAAGGTCAAAAGTTTAGGAAAGTGAAATTATAGAGCAAAAGGTATTAGAGAATGTTATTAATAATTTAACTGTAACATTCAAATAAGTCTTTTTTCTCTGAAATGCCTACTTTTAGTGACGATATATAGAGAAAGAATATACAAATAATTCTCTCTTTAATCTGCCTATTCACATTTTATCTATGAAATTTTGATGTATCCTTCTTTCTAAATATGTATTTCTTCAGTTAGTGTCTCACATTAAATTAACCAATAGTCATTCTATTTTGTTAGACTTAATCTTGTCTATTAAACTCAGCAAAGGAAAATCATTCTCTTGGTATATATCAGGTTATAGGCAAAAGGGACTGACAGTATTCAACTTTCTTGCATATTCAAGATGTCAGGACTTTGATTTTTTTTTTTTTTATTATTTTATTTTTTTGAATTGGAGTCTCACTGTCGCCCAGACTGGAGTGCAGTTGGCCGCTTCCGGCCACCGCAGCCTCGGCCTGCTGGGCTCCGGCAATCCTTCCGCTTCAGCCTTCCAAGTAACTGGAATTATAGGCGCATGCTACCACGCCCGGCTACTCTTTTGATTTATCGTAGAGATGAGGTCTTGCCTGCCCAGGCGGGTCTTGAACGCGCAGGTTCAGGCAATCCACTCACCTCAGCCTCCCAAAGGCGCAGGATTACAGGCTGAGCCACCGAGCCCAGCTATTTTTATTTCTAAAGAGGTGTTTTGTCTTTATGGTTTTTCGTTTGTTTTCTTATAGTCTATCTGGGCAGCTCATGTTTCTGTAACTCTCAGTCATTGGCCTGTCTATGAAATAATAGAGATGTGTTTATAATTGCTACTTTAATGAGCCCAACTGTGAACACCTTTATTTGAAATAGTATCTTTCCTTGTCCACAATCTTCTCCAAACTTTGTTCTCTTTCTCTTTGCCTGCATTAGGTGAATTCAGTGTTATCAACCATTGACAGATAACAACTTTTTTAAGGACAGTATATTTTTATTTCACTCAGTTCCTCTGGTGCAAGGTACAGCATTTAAAACCAGAATCATAACCTTTATAGGCATTTGTGTGCTGGCAATGTTTAATAACCAATGTAGGGAGAGAAGAATAATTTTTTCTTCAACTTTCATGAGTTCTAACTTGGAATGGAGCCCTGTAACAAAAGACAGTTTAACAAGAGAAAATCAGCCCGTCGTGGTGGCTCATGCCTTTAATCCCAGTACTTTGGGAGGTGGAGGCAAGAGGATTGCTTGAGCTGATGGGTTCAAGACCAGCCTGGGCAACATGGTGAGACCTTATCTCTACAATAAATAACAAAATGTTGCTGGGCGTGGTGGCGCAAGCCTGTAGTTCCAGCTACTTCGAAGGCTGAGGCATAAGGATCGCCTGAGTCCAGCAGTTCGAAGCTGCAGTAGCCCTGAGTGTGCCACTGCACTCCAGCCTGGGTGACAAAGTGGGACTCCGACTCAAAAAAAAAAGAGAAAATCAAGCAGAAGTTTATTAACATGATTATTTCACAAATACATTGAAGATACCCAGGGAATGAGAAATTATCAAAAAGGTGGCTTTAAATTCCAGTTTATATGACATCTTCCACAAAGAACAGCAAATTTTCAGAAAAGTTGCCGGAATAAGAAAAAGGACTTTGCGTCTCTAGGGGCAGTAATGTGACAGAGGCAGATAAAGACTTCTTAGTCAAAGTTGTTAATGTAGATTCCTCTGGTGCCATCTCCAGGCACATATGGGTGGAAGGTTGTCTTCATTGGCTTACCCTTTTTTCTTCCTGGTAAAGAGAGCAGGTAAGATATCCTTTGTCTTTTTGAATTTATGTCCTAATTTTAGGCAAATAAAGGGAGGACAGTGAGCCTCCCTGCATCTGCTTCTTCTTAACTGCCTTCAGGTTAACAATCCCTATGCCAAAGAGGCATATTAGGGGTGATATATGCTGGTCTCTCACAGCAACTTTCAGGAAAAATATTGGTAGTATTTGCCAGTTTTTGTGGTGTGTACCCTAGTATTTGCCAGTTTTTGTGGTGTGTACCCTCTCTCTATGGTCAGCTTCAAACTACTGGCACGTCTTCCTGGATCCCTGCTTTGGAAAAAGATGGGCACAGTCTCCCCCAGCGTGTCGCAGCACACCACTGTAAAATGGGCAGGAGGTTCTGTGAATCCTGTCTTCGCTTTAATTGGCTGCACATAGCACTGCAGATTAGAATACATGGGCAGCTACTGGTGTTTCTTCTGATGGATAAAAAAAAACCCTAGTATTTATTAGTAGTGCTGCTACGTCCTCCTCAATAAGAGCTCCCATCATTTCTTTTCTTACAGCAACAGAACATTACTTACCTCCCCTCAGCTGTAGACGTGTTTGTTTATGGGAGCAACACATAATTATGGCCTTGAGAGGAGTAAGGATGGCAAAATATCAGACACTTGAAAAAGAAGAAATTCAAAGAAACTTTAATAAGGGAGCAATAAAGAAATTAAAGGTTGATTTTCGTCCAGATATAGTAATAGCGATTGAAAAATGGGTCTTTGAAACTCTATAAAAGATCAGATAGAGGAACTTTAGGTTGTTATGAATAAGAGTATTTTCAACCAAGATCATAGTGTTTTTTCTTGTTTGTGGTTTTATATTTTTGTTAGCCCCTGCTACATTTTCTCCTTTGTACCCTTATAGTGAATTTTTCAACCACCTGTGAAATTAAAAAATTCTCCCTCTAGCAGTTGGATTCACTTTGTTAGTTTATGTCTTATCAAAAACTGTTTAAATGCATCTCTGGTGACATTTCAATGATAATTAAAAGCAAGCTTCCAAAGTTTCAGGAGTGAAGCATTTTTTCAGTTACAACTTAACTCATCCAGTGTAACTCTGTCAAGAAATGAGTTCATCACATGGAATAAGAGGAGTCTGATTCTTTCTATGATCGTTAATTTTAACATTTCATTTATGAATAACTAAGTGAAAAGATGGACATGATAAATAAATCTCTAGTTTTTAAAAGAGATATGAAAATTCCTAGACATATATCATCTTATTGAGTCAGATCAAATGTAAAAGAAATGTGAGGCAATATTATCTAACTTAGGCACTAAAAGAATATTATTTTATTTTCACTCAAATCCATCAGTATCTCCTGTCCATTAGTAAAAGTCCTTGGTACTGAATCTGACAAGTAACCTTCACACTGGTCCTTCTGTCTCTGGCCTGGTCTTTCTAGAAACCCTTGCATTTTACATCTTCTTAAAAAAAGAGCTTTGAATATTTGACTTTCTAATAACTCTGCTGAAAGCCAGTTTCTCCATTATTACTTCCTAGTTAGGAGTGATTATTCCAACCTTTGAGCGTGTCTTTACACTATATTAAAAATTTTGAAATCTTCACCATCTAAAGCATATTGTATGTGTGTGAGAGAAAGAACACAAATAATAAAGCAAAGCAGTAAAACATTAATACTAGGTGCATTTGGGTGAAAGGTAGATGCATATTTTTTGTACTATTTTGGTAACTTTGTATTTAATATTTTTTCCTAATAAATAGTTTTTAAAAATCTTCAGCCTCTGAACCCAATCTATCACCCCCAGTCATAATTTTCCTGTAAGTGTCATCTGCTCCAATTACACCAGGTGATTATGGTATGGGCTTTGAATTAAGCCTTGCAAAGTGTGCACTTCCTGATAGAACAACATAAAGGAAAAAGTCAAATGTGTAAAAATTTGGAAAAGTGTAATGTGTTTGGAATGGATGACCAACTCTTCTTGTTCACCTGGGACTGAAGGGTTTTCCACACAAAGCTAAAAGTGTTGAAGTCCCAGGCAAACCAGGATGAGTTACTCAGCCAGCATTAGGGGGGACTCTGAATAGATGAGAGTCACTGAAGCCAAAAACTGCTATCTGAATTGCAGGGCTAATTCCAAAAGAAATTCTGTGATCGTTAATTTTTTATCATTCTGTGGGCAGTGGGAAACTAGACAAACCCTTTCAACTACAAGAGGAGACAGTTATGCTATATAACAAGTATAAGTTGTGTTAAAAGAAAATTAATCTTTGATACATACATAATTGTGCAGAGGAGGAGATCATGTGGAAATTTTTGTTGCTCTGGTGATTGAAGTTGTCCATTGTCTATTGGTGAAGTTCAAATTCCTTACCTCAAAATGGGATACTTGTTTATGAGGACTACTATGTATCCAAGGCTATATCATTTAACTTTCCCTCACCCCCAAAAGAACTGGTAAAGTGTTTTTATGCCAATTTGAAAATATGTACGCTAAAGATCAGAGAGGTAAAATGCCTTCCCCAAGTTACTCAGCCACCTGTGGTAGACTTAAAAATGATTTCTCTCATCTCTGAACAGTGGCATACTTTGTTTGAGTCGTTGATGTAGCCCTTCCCATTTGTACAGTTACTTGAAAGACAATTTAATAGTTTAGGGAGCATGGACTGTTGTTTTCAGACAAGATTGGGATTGACCCTTATCATATGAAGTGTGTTATCTTGGTCTGGGGTCATATGCTGTTTGACTCTCTGTTTTCTGATCTATAACATGAATATAATGTTACATTATTTATAGGCTACTATAAAAATGAATGAGATATATGTGTAAAGGATAATATGGTATCTGACCATTGACACTGATGAAGTTTTAAAGTTCTTTTTAAAAACTTCTAGTAGACATTTTTAGAGCAATTTTAGGTTCATAGAAAAATTAATGATAACGTACAAAGATTTTCCCCATACCATCTGTCCCACTCATGCACCTTCTCCTCATTGTTAACATTTGTCCTCAGAGTGGTATATTTGTTACAACTGATGAAACTACAGACACATCATGATCATCCAAAGTCTCTAGTCTGCATTAGAGTTCACTCTTGGTGTTGTACTTGCTATGGGCTTAGACAAATGTAAGTTGACATGTATCCCCCATTACAGTATCATACAGAGTACTTCCATTTCCCTGAAAATTATCTGTGTATTCCCCTCTCTGTCCCTCTAATCCCTGGCAACCACTGTTTTAAAAGTATTAGTCATTTGTCTTCTTCCCCCTCTAACTGAAGTGTGATATTTTACATATTTACGGGGTACAAGTGAGTGTTTGTTACATGCAAAGAATGTGTAATGATCAAGTCAAGATATTTGGATTATCTATCACCTTGAGAATCATTTTTAGGTGATGATATTATTTCAAGTCCTCTCTTCTAATTACTTGGAAATGTACATAATATTACTACTAAGTATAGCTACCCTAGACTAATATGAAACATTAGAACTTATTTTTTTGTCTAACTCTATGTGTGTATACCCATAACCAACATCTCTTCAGCCCCCTAACCTGCACTCACCCTTCCCAGTCTTTGGTATCTATCATTCTATGAGAACATGCGGTATTTGTCTTTCTGTGCCTGTCTTATTTAATTTAACATAAGGACCTCCAGTTCCATCCTTGTCATTGAAAATGACATGATTTCAGTCTTTTTTTTTATAGGCAGACAGTATTCCATTGTGTATATATACCACATTTTCTTTCTCCATTCACCAGTTTATGAGCACTTACGTTGATTCCATACCTTTGCTTTTTGAATAGTGCTGTGATAAACATGAGCGTGAAGGTATCCCTTTGATTTCTTTTACTTTGGTTAGATATTCTGAGATTACTGATCATATGATAGTTTTGTTTTAGTTTTTGGGAGATCTTCATACTGTTTTCCATAATGACTATATTAGTTTACATTCCTACCAAGAGTATATGAGTGTTTCCCTTTCTCAACATCCTTGCCAGCATTTATTATTTTTTGTCTTTTTGATAATAGCCATTCTAACTGGGGTATAAAACTCTTAGAGGAAAAAATTTATTTTCCAACTTTTTTTCTGTACCAAGCACTGTGTTTGAAACATATAAAGCACTTCATACATTTTTGTTTAATGGATAAAAATAAGGGCCTTGTATAGGGCAGTGACACTGGAATGGAAATTTAAAAATTTTTAGGAAAGAATAAATGAGATTTAATGACTAGAGATATATTGGGTGAGGCTACTGAGGGAAGAATTCAAATTGCCTGAAATCTTTCCTGAATTTTTAGTTCTATGATTCATGTTCTAAAAGGAAAGATATAGGTTTCATTTCTTTCTCACTTTATTAAATATAAAATTATCAAGTCACTAAACCATATAGGATAAGTGTGAGACTTTTAGAGGCTAAAACATAGGCCTACATGTCAGAGTCTAGTCTAACATATAGTCGTACCAGTGGTGTGACATATTAAATTACTCTATGCCTCAGTTTTTTCATCACTTATAGAATAATAATAGTGCTTTGTATAATTAATATAAAGCATGTGCCACAGTACCTAGCATTCAATAAGGACAAAATCAATAACAACAATGACAAAAGTAGTCACCACTTTTTTTTTTAAAGATGAGAGGTACAGTTTAGGGTTGGGTATACAGGTGATAGTTGTACAGGTGATAGTTGTACAAGTAAAGTTTGGGCCGCCCTTTGGTCCTCACTTAGCCTGATTTGAGATCATGTACCCTTACTGATGTTGTGTCCACCACCACCCCCCCTGCACTGGCAGTTTCCCATTGCAGCCAGTCCCTTTCTTACAGTATTATGATAAGTGTTCAGGGTCTGCTTCTGAGTGAGAACATGTAGTACTCATTACTATGTTTCTGTCAAAGACCACTGAGTATTATAGACTCTGAATTCATCCAAGTTACTCTGAAGTCCATAATTTTGACCTTCTTTATGGCTGCCTAATATTCTATTATGTATATGTACCACTTTGTTTTTAATCCAGTCCACTTTGCATGAGCAACAAGGTTGGATCCATGCTTTTGATATTGTGAATAAAGCTGCAATAAACATGTGTGTGCAGGTATCTTTTTTGTAGAATGATTTGAATTCCTCTAGCTACTCCCAGAAGAGGGTTTGCTAGGTCGTTATGGAAGGTCAATTTTTAGATCTTTTAGGAATTTTCCACAGAGATTATACTAGTTTAAACATTTACCAACAGTACAGAAGTATTCTCCCTTTTCCCCACATCCTCTCCAGCATTTTTTGTTTTTTGAGTTATTTCTGATGAGCATCCTGAATGGAGTTAGGTGGTACCTCAGTATGGTTTTGATTTGTATTTCTTTGATTATTAGTGAGGCTGAGCATTTTTTATGCATCTGTTGGTAACTCATGTGTCTTCTTTTGAGAAGTATCTATTCATATCTTTTCATGAACATAAGAATCACATGATTATATCATTTAATATAGAAAAAGCTTTTGATAAAATCCAGCATCTCTTCTTGATAAAAACCCTTGAACACTTAGGCACAGAGGTAACAAACCTCAAAATAGGAATAGCCATCTATGATAAACCCATAGCCAACATATTGCTAAACAGACATAAATTAGAAGCATTTTCTCTAAAAACTGGAACAAGACAAGACTGTCCACTCTTGTTCAACATAGTGTTAGAAGTCCTAGCTAGAACAACCAAACAAGAGAAGGAAATCAAGGGAATCCATATAGGGAAACAGGAAGTTAAGATATCCCTCTTTGCTGAAGATATAATCCTATAACTGAAAAATCCAAGAGAATCTGTTCAAAACCTCCTTGCACTGAAAAAGAACGTTGGCAAAGTCTCAGGGTACAAAATAATTGGGCAAAGACCGTCACATTCTCATACACCACAACAAACAGGCAGAGAACCAAATACAAAGCACAATTCTATTCACAATAGCCATAAAATAATGAAATGAAATACTTTGGCATCTTCCTAACCAGAGAAGTGAAAGACATTTACAATGAAAATTATAAAACACTACTTGAAGAAATAAAAGATGAAACAAACAAATGAAAAAAATTCTATGCTCATGAATTGCGAGAATCAATATTGTTAAGATGTCCATATCAAAGGTGATCAACAGATTCAATGCAACACCCATTAAATTACCAACATCATTCTTCTCAGACTTGAAAATACAGAAATTCATATGGAAGCCTAAGCGACCACGAATAGCCAAAACAATCCTCAGCAAAAGAACAAAGTGAAAGTTATCACACTTACAGACTTTAAACTTTACTATAAGGGTACCAATAATCAAAACAGCATGGTATTGGTACAAGAACTGGCATATAGACCAATGAAACAGGATAGAGATTCAGGAAGCAAAACCTCAATTTCTCAATCAATTCATCTTCAACAAAACCTCCACCAACAATAACTGGGGAGAGGAGAACCTTTTCAGTAAATGGTGATAGGAAAACTGGTTGACCACATGCAGAAAACAGACCTCTACCTATTAACAGGGTTGTTTTTTGGTTTTGGTTTTGTTTGCACCATGTTTGTGTTCCTTGTAGATCCTAGGTGTTAGACCTTTGTCAGATATGCAGTTGTTAAATATTTTTTCCCATTTTGTGGGCTGTCTCTCCACTCTCTTAATGGTTTCTTTTGCTTTGCAGAAGATTTTCAATCTGATGAGGACCCACTTGTCTATCTTATGTCTCATGGCATGGGCATTTGGACTTTTGATCCAGAATTGGTTGCCTACTCCAATCTCTATGTAGGTGTCTCCTGGGTTTTCTAAGATTCTAATAGTTTGAAGTTTTATGTTTAGGTCTTTGACCCATTTAGAGCTGATTTTTGCATGTGGTGATAGGTAGAGGTCTGTTTTCTGCATGTGGTCAACCAGTTTTCCTATCACCATTTACTGAAAAGGTTCTCCTCTCCCCAGTTATTGTTGGTGGAGGTTTTGTTGAAGATGAATTGATTGAGAAATTGGGTTTTGCTTCCTGAATCTCTATCCTGTTTCATTGGTCTATATGCCAGTTCTTGTACCAA